>NW_016107433.1:2049349-2050583 GCF_001604975.1 Cebus imitator
TTTTTTTTTTTTTTTTTAGCAGTATCTTGCTCTGTCGCCTAGGCTGGAGTGCAGTGGCACAATCTCAGCTCACTCACACTCCATCTCCTGGGTTTAAGCACTTCTCCTGCTTTAGCCTCACTGGTAGCTGGGACTACAGGTCCCTGCCACCATGCCAGGCTGATTTTTATATTTTTAGTAGAGATGGAGTTTCACCATGTTGGCCAGGCTCGTCTTGAACTCCTGACCTCAGGTGATCCACCTGCCTCAGCCTCCCAAAGTGCTAGGATTACACTTGTGAGCCACCAGATTGTTTTTTATCCTAAGAATAAAGGCTTATCATTGAGTTACAAATGGGGAAGTGACCTTATATCTTTTTTTTCAAATGTGCTATGCTGTTGCATTTTTAAGAGATTCATCTTTTTAAATGGAGATTTTTGTACTCATTTATACTAAAGATAATGTATGTACTAAAGTGGTGGGGGTAGAGAGGGAAGGGGCCTAAGCCTTGGTGGGTGATAGTCTGGGAAGGGAAGCTCTAAGGGAGAAATGGTCAAGGACGAAGCTGCTATTAGCTAAACCATAAGCCAGGCATTACGCTAAGTATTAACTCATTTAACTGAGGTAGATACTAGTATCATTCCCATTTCATAGCTGAGGAAACAGGCCCAAAGACGTTAATCGACTTGCCTAAAGTCAGTGTGGACCTGTATTAGAGCCCGAGCACCCTGGCTTCAGACTCTGGGCTGCTTCTGTTGCCCAGATTTTATTCTCAAGTAGCTGAGTACATGATATGCTGTTCCCTGGGAGAGATGCTGGACAAAGACCATATTTGGGTTAAGTAAAGATCGTGAATTTAAGTTTTGACATACTGATTTCAGGATATCTTGAAAGCATCCAAAGGAGATACTGAATAGACAGATATAAGTATTGGTCAGAGGAAGGATCAGGATATTTAAAATGTTGATATGTGGTCTGAAGTGCCATCAAAAAGCTGTACCAATTTACCTACTCATGAGAAATAAATGACAGAATCAAGAACTTTAAAAAAAGCAACAAACTGCTTTCCCCAGATCCACTTCAGAAGCTGACTCAGTGGAAGTGATAGGTGGGTGGTCGGCAGGGACTCTGGATTTTTTAGTTTGCCAGATGATTCTATCGACTGTGTTTGGGAATCACTGCTCTGTGACAACATTAAGGCCTCTTTAAAGAGCTAATGTATAGAAAGGAACAAACTGGTGAGATGTGAATGAAA
>NW_016107433.1:2050850-2058433 GCF_001604975.1 Cebus imitator
GTAGAGACGGGGTTTCACCATGTTGACCAGGATGGTCTCGATCTCTTGACCTCGTGATCCACCCGCCTCGGCCTCCCAAAGTGCTGGGATTACAGGCGTGAGCCACCGCGTCCGGCCCCGATTTTATTATTATTATTTTGAGACAGGGTCTCACTCTGTTGCCCAGGCTGGAGTGGATGGTGTGGTCATGACTCACTGCAGCCTTGACTTCCCAGGCTCAGGTGATTCTCCCACCTTAGCATCTCAAGTAGCTGGGAGCACAGGCATGCCCTACCACTCCCAGCTAATTGTTGTATTTTTTGTAGAGATGGGGTCTCACCATATTGCCCAGGCTGATCTCAAACTCCTGGACTTAAGTGATCCACCCACCTTGGCCTCCCAAAGTGCTAGGATTACAGGCATGAGACACTGAGCCCAGCTGCATGGCATTTGGGACTTAATTTCCTATGCTTGCCTTTATGGCAGTTAATCTCATTTTTTAACTTTCTGCTTATACTAGTATTTTGAATGGCCTTCACCTTCCTGTCCTTTTGTTTTGTTTTTTAAATCACTGCCCCTGGTTTTTAATACTTCATTGTGCTTTTTAAAGCACAACACAGCCACCGGGTGCAGTGGCTCACACCTGTAATCCCAGCACTTTGGGAGGTGGAGGTGGGCAGATCACAAGGTCAGGAGATTGAGACCATCCTGGCTAACATGGTGAAACCCAGTCTCTACTAAAAATTAAAAAAAAAAAAAATTAGCCAGGTGTGGTGGCGTGTGCCTGTAGTACCAGCTCTTTGGGAGGCTGAGACCAGGAGAATTGCTTGAACCCAGGAGGTGGAGGTTGCAGTGAGCTGAGATCGTGCCACTGCACTCCAGCCTGGGGACAGAGTGAGATTAAGTCTCAAAAGAAAACAAGAGGAAGAAAAGCAAAGAGAAAGGAAGGAAGGAAGAAGAAGGGAGGGAGGGAGGGAAGAAAAGAAAGAAAAACACACATATCATGTTTGACCCCAACAAGCACCTGGGTGTGTGTGTGTCTGTGTGTGTTCCCATTTTAGAGACTGGGAAGTAATAAGGGCTTACATTTATTGAGTGCTTACTGTTAAACAGTTTAGAGATTAAGTGATTGACCCAAGGCTGCAGAGCCAAATACACAGCAGTTTTACCTACCAGACCCTTAATTGTTATACAGCTGTCTCAGGTTGATCACTGGGATCTTTGTTCTGGCATGGTCCTTGAGGATGGTAGTCAGTGAGCCAGACAGCACACCTCATGCTGTGTCAGTTATTGTTCCAAACTCCCAGAGTGCCTAGTTTGGGTTTCACTCTGGGATTATAAGCTAAGACTCACCTCCCAAGGGTTATGAGGAACTTGAGTAACACAGCTCTTTCCAGAGAGCTTTCTTCAGTCAAAACTCCCTGGAACTGCTTTCTCCATCCTCAACAACATGGGGTTGCCATATAATTTTTCTATTCGGGGGAAAACTCCCATCAAATTCTGATTGCAAATCAAATACATGTTTACTATGGAAAAACTGGAAGATAAACAAAATGCAGGCCTACCACGCATACGGGACCTTTGTCTTTTCAAATGAATATTTGAAATCAATCATCCAATTCCCAATATTTCCACCTGAGTCTTTGTTGAGGATATCTGATCTGAGACAGAGGCCCCGAGTCTGCATGACCTCACCACTCACTCTCCAGCCTTGCCTCTCCAATAATCCAGCTTCTTCTTCTGCTTGGGTGGGTCAGAAAAGGGCTCCAAGCTGAGGGCCTCAGACACCGAGTTGGCCCCATCTGCTGGAAGATCCAGGTCCAGGGGGCCTGTGTGTAGATGGGGGCTGGCTGCCAGGTGTAGCTGTATTCCACCGGGGTCCAGATGCCCTCCAGGAGCTGCTCTGCTTACAGCTCTGGGGACGAAGGCCTGGACCCCGAAGAGGTGCACCTGGGGCTCTGGCAGGCCCTTGCAGAGTTGCCCCAAGCTTGCTTGGCAAGGGCAATGGGGCTCCCAGCATGCCCTGGGGCCACTCCCAAGGGAATCCAGGAGCCCCGAGGCCTCTTGGGATCCCAGCATGCACCTCTGGGCATACTTGGATTCCCCCTCCCCATTGGCCTCCAAACGGATCTGGCTCACTGGCCACCATCTTGGTTTTCCTGTGCGTGGAAAATACCTGGTGACCCGAGAGGCAGACCGTGGCCTTGGTACCAGGTTTCAGTCCCTCCTTCTCTCTTCTTTTGGTACAAGAATAAAACAATTAATATTTTATATAATAATTGTCAGACTTGCGCTATAAATGGCTTTGTGACCTGCTTTTTCCCCAACCCTCCGTAAAGTACTTTTTCCTGGGTAGGTTTTCTTTTACAATATTTAAGGCTGTAGATTAGACATTTGGATGACTGGCACCACATAATTAACTGTTCTGTTGAAAGTTAGGTTGTTGAGACCTTGTTTTGCTTTTTTTCCCTATTAAGCAACAATAACGAACATCATGGCAGATACGGTTTTGTCATATCTGGGATGGTATCTTGGCACAATCCCTGGGTCAGCGGACATGTTTAAGGCATCTTCATTTGCCAGAAAGCTTGTGACAGTTAACATTCCCTCACCCCTAGCAATATATATGTAGCAGCACCCAGTTCCCCAGTGTGACACAGCACTGCTTTTAATTTGTGTTTCTTGGTTGGTGAGCTTTTTTCTAAATGTAGTTTTACTTAGGAAAAATGCCAGAATCTTATTTTCAAGTCAATTCCACTTACATTTCCTCTGTGCCCTCTTATCCCAATCCCTTAACAGAAGGTAGTGATAGCTATAAGGACAAGTTTGTTTGTTTTGTGAGCTAGATATGTCCCTTAAACCAAGCTAGAATAGATTTACTAGGCAATCACTTCCCCCACTCCCCAGGCTGCCGTTTGGCTATAACATGTTTAAGCTGTTGTTTTCCTTTTCCTCTAGTCAAAATACCCAGAGATCAGTAGGGAAATTGGTGAAGATTGATCACTTGATGGGCGTTTTGTCTCCAGAGAGATGAGTAGTTTTATTTTGCCAGAACATCTAGTAATGTTGGACATAGCACCTCCATGAAGAGACAAGCTCCTGACCTTCAACGGTGTTCCCTTGGGAGTATGGAGGTGTCTAGGCAAGTTCCAACCTAAAAGCAGGCCTGAAACATAAGAGGAATGAGTTTTCAGCCCAACATCCATCAATTTGTATAAGTCTATTTAAAAAGCTTTCTTTTTCCAATAGCTCAAGTACCCCAGGGACCAAAATCCTCTTGCCCAAGTTTTATTAGTGGCGCCAGTTCAGGACCCGAGGCCAGGCTTGGCAGAATGATCTTTAGAGAGGAGCTTTGAACATAGGCCAGGGACTCCTGGTTCCATTAGAAGTCTTCTATCTAGTGCAGATACATAGAGCTCTGGCTTTTTTGTTGTTGTTAATTTCTCTTTTTGTTTATTTATTTTTACCTACAATGTATTCTATGATATTGTTAATTTCTCTAGAAGCAGTATCAGGTTACTGATTCCCTTTTTCCCTTCCCTGACAATATTTTAGGAAATGTGCATTTAGGCTCAGTGCTAAAAGCTGTCCATTTATATTCATAGAGCAAACACCTCTTTATCGAGTTCATTGACCTTGTGATTCCGAATCATTGTGGGAGAAACTGAGGCTAGTGTAGTCGAATGACTGTCTGAAGCCCTGGATGGGTATGGAAGAAAGAGTTATGTTTAGGCTTCCATTTTCTAGCCTTAAATTCTGAACTATTGCCCCATGTGCTTATCATCAGCTTGCTTCAGAAAGAGTCTGACGCAAGCCCATTCATGCCCCTGTGATTTGGCCAAGATGTGTGGCCTTGTGGAACCATGCTGCAGTTAGGAGCAGGAGTCAGTTTACTTCACCGACTATTAAAAGACGGGGTAAAGGAGGGATGAGTGATGATGAGACCTGGTTTCATATCAGTTTCATTTTGAAACTAGTGATACAAGCCAGTGGTGCCAGGAGGCATCTGGGAGGAAATTGTAATGATCTGCCCCAGGGCTTACCATTTACCAGCAGGTCTGTGACTCATAGCTTGCAGAGGAAGACTACTCATATTCCTACCCATGCCCCAGCAAGTTTCCCTAGAAAGACCAGCTTGTCCATAAAATCTCCATCTTCTGCCTCCTTCAGTAAACCACAGAGCACCCCTACAAAACAGCCCTCTCCAAATGCAGACTGAACCGGTTCCCTATTGTGCCCTCTGGTCCTATGTGTCATTGTCTTTGATCAGCTTCATCCACTGAGTAAAGCATACAGCTATAGCTAACATCTTCCCACTTTGAGAGAGAATTTTTTGGTAGTCTAAGAGGCCAGGATGTGGATGTCAGAATCCTAGGTTAATTGCGAGTGGGCTAAGGTACCTTTTTTAAAGAGCTTAACTTACTCTGGGCCAGACACAGTATTCAGTGCTGTTTGAACACTATCCCTTTTAATCTTCCTAATAACCTGATGAGGTAGGTATTATTGTTTCATTTTCCACATGAGGACACTGAGCATCCATATACTCATACAATTTACCCAATCATGCGATAGATAAGTGATACTATAGGGATTGGAATCCAAGTCTTTTGAACTCCAAATTTTACATTCTTCATTACTTCCCTGCCTTCAGGATCTAAAACCTGATCCTGTTGAACTCCTGCGGCAGTTCAACCCCTGGCAGCCTCTTGTTTCCTGAGTTGTCAGATTGGGAGCAGTAATACCACCTTGCAGGTTATTTTGTGAGGATTTGGGTAGGAAAACACTTGGCTGGGTATCCTGAGCAGAGTGGGTGTTTGAAGCTTATTCCTGTCACTCTGGACCATTGCTCCTTGGTTGTGTTCTGCACCCAACTCAAAGCAGTTTAGAGCTGATGGGGGCCAGGCCCTCGGTGTACCTGGAATATGCACCCTGAGTGGGAGGCACATATGCCTATAATATATGACTACTGGCTTCTCCTTGATTGTTGACACTATCCCTTCTGAGAACAGATGGACAGCCCAGATACTATGCTACAAATATTTGGAACTATGTAACGGTGGAAATATGCCAGTGGGAAGCAGATTTTGTAGACAGTGGAAAGAGGATTTCTGGCTCCCCTGGGGGAGTAGCAGCCCTAGAGTTTTGGGAATTAAGTCTTCTGAATAATAAGGGAGTCAATCCATTAGCCTCCTGCTGGTTAACCTGGTAGGAGAGGATTGGAGTCATTATGTCTCTCCTTAAAGGAAATAATTGACAGAATTGTCTGGTTAGCCCTTTACTGGCTGAAGACCTTTCCTTAGGAAGAGAACCGTTTTAAGATGGAGAAAAGTGGCCAGGCGCAGTGGTTTAGGCATGTAATCCCAGCACCCTAGGAGGTCAAGGTGGGAGGGTCACTTGTGCCAGGAGTTCTAGACCAGCCTGGGAAATACAGCAAGACCTGTATTCCACCGTTACATAGTTCCAAATATTTGTAGGATAGCATCTGGGCTGTTCATCGGTTCTTAGAAGGGACAGTGTCAACAATCAAGGAGAAGCCAGTAGTCATATATTATAGGCATATGTGCCTCCCACTCAGGGTGCATATTCCAGGTACACCGAGGGCCTGGCCCCCATCAGCTCTAAACTGCTTTGAGTTGGGTGCAGAACACAACCAAGGAGCAATGGTCCAGAGTGACAGGAATAAGCTTCAAACACCCACTCTGCTCAGGATACCCAGCCAAGTGTTTTCCTACCCAAATCCTCACAAAATAACCTGCAAGGTGGTATTACTGCTCCCAATCTGACAACTCAGGAAACAAGAGGCTGCCAGGGGTTGAACTGTCCCAGGAAGCCCCAAGATCAGGTTTTGCTATATTTCCTATCTACCCCCCAAAAAGAAAAGTGACGCTTAGTTTTTTTAAATCACTGTTTGAATAACTAATGCAGACACAACTGTCAGAATTCAAAAGAGTGTGTAATAGGTCAAGTGTGGTGCCTAACACCTGTAATCTCAACACTTTGGGAATCTGAGGCAGGTGGATCACTTGAGGCCAGAAATTCGCGACCAGCCTGGCCAACATGGCAAAACCCCATCTCTACTAAGAAATACAAAAAATTAGCTGGGCATGGTGGCAGGTGCCTATAATCCCAGCTACTTAGGAGGCTGAAGTGGGAGGACTGCTTGAATCCAGGAGGCAGGGGTTTCGGTGAGCTGAGATTGTGCCACTGCACTCCAGCTTGGTAACAAGTGAGACTGTGTCTAAAAAAAAAAGTATACAGTTAAAAAGTCTTCTCCCTCAGCAAGGCATGGTGGCTCATGCCTATAATCCTAGCACTTAGGGAGGCCAATGCAGGCAGATCACCTGAAGTCAGGAGTTTAAGACCAACCTGGTCAACATGGTGAAACCCTGTCTCTACTAAAAATACAAAAAAAATTAGCTGGGCATGGTGGTGGGCACCCGTAATCCCAGCTACTTGGGAGGCTGAGGCAGGAGGATTGCTTCAACCCAGGAGGTGGAGGTTGCAGTGAGCCAAGATTGTGCCCTTGCACTCCAGCCTGGGCAACAGAGCAAGACTCCATCTCAAAAAATAAAAATAAGTTTTAAAATAAAAGCCTCATTCTTGTCCATAAGCCCCGTTTTTTGGGTTGCCTTCCAGAGCTATTTTACAAATACAATTTAAAAATATGAATGTTAGCATATAGGTTCCAAATATATTGCTCTATGCCTTTTTATAAAGGATATAATTTTCAAAAATGAACAATATATCCTAGAGATCTTTCCATATAGATACAGAATAGGAGCTTCCTCATCTTTTGTATCTTTTTTAAATGGCTGTTTAGTGTTTCATTGGATAGATGTTGGCATAACACAAAATTAAGTAATCCCTTATTGATGGACATTTAGGTTGTATCTGAACTTTTGCTATTACAATTGATGTGGTGTTGATTAATTTGGTTAAATAGCTAAGGCATGGTGATTTTGGAGTATTCCGTAAAAATTCAAAGATACTTGAGGGTAGATACTGTGGTTTCCTGGTATATTCCTGGTGTCTAAAAGAATGTCATTGGCACATAGGAAGCATTTAAGTACTGAATGAATGCCGCATTGAAGAACCTGGCTTTAGAACCTGACCACCCTGGGTTCTCATTCTAATTCCATGCACCAACTGTTAGACCTTGGGCAAGTCATCTCATCATCCTCCCACCCCCAGCGCTAGTTTCCTCATGTAGTAAATGGGAGGTAATGCTCAACCATGAATGTATGGACCCCCAGAACCTTACACAGCACACTGTGTCTCAAAAAAAAAAAAAAAAAAAGTAGTAGTAGTACATAGATGATATCTATTAATAGTAATTTAGGAGGAGAGGGATTTGAAATGGATGTACTTTTTTTTTTTTTTTAAAGACAGGGTCTAGCTATATTGCCCAGGCTGGACTCAAACTCATGGGCTCAAACAATCTGCCCATCTCAGCCTCCCAAGTAGCTGGTACTACCGGTGCATGTCACCATGGCCAGCTGAGATTTGATGCCTACTTGCTAGGTTTGCTAGCAAAGTACCAGCTGCTAGGGTGGCTTAAACACAGAAATTTCTTTTTTCTTTTCTTTCTTTTTTTTTTTTTTTTT
>NW_016107433.1:2058463-2068972 GCF_001604975.1 Cebus imitator
TGGAGATAGAATTTTAAGTTGACTTTTTTTGAGATGGAGTTGTGCTCTGTTGCCCAGGCTAGAGTGCAGTGGTGCTACCTCCACTCACTGCAACCTCTGCCTCCCAGGTTCAGGTGATTCTTTTGCCTCAGCCTCCCCAGTAGCTGAGATTATGGGCATGTGCCACCATACCTGGCTAAATTTTTTGTGTTATTAGTGGAGATGGGGTTTCACTATGTTGGCCAGGCTGGTCTTGAACTCCTGACCTTGTGATCTGCCTGCCTCGGCCTCCAAAGTGTTGGGATTACAGGTATGAGCCACTATGCCTGGCCCACAAATTTATTTTCTTGTAGTTCTGGCTTATAGATGTACCTCTCCCTGTGGCTTCACATGGTCTTCTCTCTGTAACTACTTGTGTCCAAAGCAAATTTCTTTCTCTTCTAAAGACACCAGTCATACTGGATTAGGGCCTACTTTGACTTAATCTTACCTTTTTTTTAATGAGATGGAGTCTTGCTCTGTTGCCCAGGCTGGAGTGAGGTGGCACGATCTCAGCTCACTGCAACCTCTGCCTCCCAGGTTCAAGCAATTCTCCTGCCTCAGCCTCCCAGATAGCTGGAACTACAGGTGCAGGCCACCACACCTGGCTAATTTCTGTATTTTTGGTAGAGACAGGGTTTCACTGTGTTGGCCAGGCTGGTCTCAAACTCCTGACCTCAGGTGATGTGCCCATCTCGGCCTCCCAAAGTGCTGGGATTACAGCTGTGAGCCACCGCCCGTGGCCAACTTCATTTTACCTTAGTTACCTCTTTAAAGTTCCTATCTTCACATATAATTGCCATTTTAGGTACTGGTGATTAGGACTTCAACATATGAATTTTGGAGGGACACAGCTCGTATTAAGGGAAAACTTGGACCTACAGAAAAATTGAGAAAAAAGTTGCCAGCAGGTAGTCATTGACAGACTGATTATTGCAGTGAAGTTGAACATAAGTTTCTGGTAACCTTAATCATTGGGAAAGTTCGTTTCCTTCCAATCATTTTTCTGTGCATAGTTATACATACTTCATAGTAGTTCTGCATTCTACTTGTTTTACTAGCATAGTGTAAGAATTTCCCTATATAAACTGTTACATTGCATAGCTGGATAAATACCCCATGGAGTAAGTGCCCCCATAGATTATTTAACTTGTGTCCTCTATTGAAGATGATTTGACCTTTGCCACATATCCTTCCTGGTACTTCTGGCACTAAGGCAAAGCAGAGTTCCTCAGAAGATGAGTCTATAAGGCTGTGTGCTGGCAATAAAGGGCAGGGCCACCCTGGGGATCATGTGGCCCCTGGGACCCTCTGGAACTGAATCAAGCCTCAATCCCCTTTCCCCTTCCTCCCACTGGCCAAGCACATCACAGCTCAGCACTCCTCAGCGGGGATGTCGTCAAGTAGGCAGGGCTGGTTCCTAAGCAATCTTCTCTTTCTCGTGATCACGTTCCAGCCTTCCCACAGAGGATACTTCTGTATGTGGTAAGCTCTTGGGCTCTGAGACAGTTCTTTATGGTCCCCGACCCCCTCTGTCCTCTTCCATTCATTGAGTTTGCTGCCTAAAAGATGCCCAGTGTCTTAACTTTCTTTGCCTAGATTAGTTTTGCCTGGTTTTGAACTTCCTGTCAGTGGAATCATGCGTATATCCTCCCGTATCTGGCTTCTATTCAACCTTATGTTTGTTATATTACCTATGTTGTTGCCTGTCCTTGTGGTTCATTCACTTCATTTTGTGAATATACCACAGTGTTTCTACCCATTCTCCCTTGATGGACATTTGGGCTGATTCCGGTTTAGCTATTATGAATAGTGCTGTTAAGAACCTTATAATACATATGTTTTGGCTAGTGTATTTTTGTTGGGTCTGCACATCACAGTGGAATTGCTGGATCTTCGAGAGTTCATGTATCAATTTGTACTGCTAAATTGTTTTCCAGAGTGATTGTCCTCCCATATCAGACTTTTGTTTGTGTGTGTGTTAAAATAGGCATAACATAACGTTGACCATTTAAAAGATTTTTAAGTAAAGAATTCAGTGGCACTTAGTCCATTCCCAGTGTTGTGCATTGCCGTTATCTATCTCCAGAGCTTTTCCATCATTCCCACAGAAACTCTGTACTCTTTAGTCATTAGATACTAGCTCCCCTCCCTTCTCTCTATCTCTAGCCCCTGGTAAATTCTATTGTTTTTATTTTTAAGAGATAGGAGTCTTGCTGGAGTATGGTGGTGCAGTCATGGCTCATTGCAGCTTCAAACTCATGGGCTCAAATGATTCTCCCACCTGATTCTCTCACATTGCTGGGACAGGTGCATACCACCACGCCCAGCTAATTTTTAAAAAATTTGTGTAGAGGCCAGGTGCAGTGGTTTACATCTGTAATCCCAGCACTTTGGGAGGCCAAGGCAGGTAGATCACCTGAGGTCAGGAGTTTGAGACCAGCCTGGCCAACGTGGTGAAACCCTGTCTCTACTGAAAAAAACAGAAATTAGCTGGGTGTGGTGGCACGTGCCTGTAATCCTGGCTACTGAGGAAACTGAGGCAGGAGAATCGCTTGAACCCAGGAGGCAGAGGTTGCAATGAGCTGAGATCGTATCACTGCACTTCAGCAGAGGTGACAGAGCAAGACTTTGTCTAGAAAGAAAAAAAAAAAGGGGGGATAATACCTACCCTGGTAGCATAGCTGTAAGGATGAAATTCTCCTCTAGGCCAGGCGCAGTGGCTCATGCCTGTAATCCCAGCACTTTGGGAGGCTGAGGCAGGCAGATCATGAGGTCAGGAGTTCGAGACCAGCCTGACCAACATAGTGAAACCCTGTCTCTAATAAGAATACAAAAATTAGCTGGGCATGGTGGCGTGCACCTGTAATCCCAGCTACTCAGGCTGAGGCAGGAGAATCGCTTGAACCCAGGAGGCAGAGGTTGCAGTGAGCCGAGATTGCGCCACCGCATTCCAGCCTGGGAGACAGAGTAAGACTCCACCTCAAAAAAAAAAAAAAAAAAAGAAATTCACCTCTAGCTGGTGAATGGTGGTTACTAACTCAGAGTGCTTGTTGAAAGAGTAACCAAGCAGGGGGGGATTCAGAAGGAGTGAAATGAACTAAAACAGCCAAAAGTTGACTCAGTGATCTGTGTGGGTATATATATATATATTATGTGTAAATATATAGACTGGTGGCTTTCAGAAAATCTTCTGCCTTTAGCTATGACTTTAGTCAACCCCACGTCACATGAGACCACCTGGGGCTAATGTCCCTGAATGTCTATGATATTGGGTCCTCTGGGCTCATAAACAAAGAGGAATTTGGCCCACAAACTGACCACGAGGCAATCTTCCCTCTCGAAACCAAACTCGGAAGCCTCATCTGAAACTTGTGTTAGTCACACTGCTGGTCAAAGGAAGTAAGCCAAGTCCCCCTTCTTCAGCCACTTGATAACACTCCTTAATCCAGTCAGGGGACCCTTGTCAATCTTGTTTCCTGGAGCAACTTCCAGAATACTCCTGCCTTCCTAATACTCTCTTTTCCCCTTCCCCACAGTATTCATGGGCTGCCATGGGCAAGAGCCAGCTCTGTTTAACACTGATAATGACGACTTCACTGTGCTGAATGGCGGGACAGTCCAGGTAAAACACCATGTCCACCTGCAGGACAAAAGAAAGATGTTCTCTGTGCATGCCCAGATTGCTGCTGGCCAGGAGCACTTGGTTGCTGTGGCCATTGTGAGCCAGGTCAACCCTTCAGAAGAGCTAGTATTAGTCCCCAGCTGCCCACAGCTTGGGCGTGAGCACTGATCTAAGGGGGGTAGTGCTTGCAGCTACACAGCAGCGGTGCCTGAGGTCAGGCTAGTAGAGCCACGAGCTGCCTTGTGAGTAATCACCCAGTATACTAGGCCCCTTAGATTCCCTCTCCCACCTCCCTTCACTTCCTTCCCTTATCATCCATGTAAACCCCAACTGAAGGCAGTTCTAAATACAGGCCTGCCAATTCCATGAGCCTCAAGGAAGAGGCACCTGTGGTGCTTGGCCACAGTTTGTTTTAATTTTTAAGTGGCTAATATAGCCATGTGGTTCAAAAATAAAAAGTATTAATAAGCTATACAATAAATAATCTCCCCTTGTTTGCTTCCATTTGCCTAAAGCCCTCTTCACCCCTCCGATAGAAGACAGTTAATGACAATTCCCAATCTCTTTCCTTCCAGAGTTTATATATAGTCTATACTTATATGTGTTACATGTTTATATTTTACATGTTATCTATTTTGTATATATGTATATATAAACGGAATTTTGGGCTGGGTGTGGTAGCTCACACCTGTAATCCTAGCACTTTGAGAGGCCGAGGCAGGCGAGGGATCACGAGGTCAGGAGTTTGAGACCAACCTGACCAACATGGTGAAACCCCGTCTCTACCAAAAATAGAAAAATTAGCCGGGCATGGTGGTGCGCACCTGGAATCTCAGCTACTCAGGAGGCTGAGGCAGGAGAATCGCTTGAACCTGGGAGGCCGAGGTTGTGGTGAACCGAGATCACGCCTTTGCACTCTAGCCTGGGAGACAGAGCAAGGCTCTGTCTCAAAAAAAAGACAAACAACAACAGCAAAAAAAAAACGATTATTTTCCCTCTTATGCAAAAGCTAGGATACTGTTCACGTGTCTGTACCTTTATTTTTCTACTTACCAGTATATCAGCCCAATGTCTACCCTCTTCCCAATATTAGTTTTTTCTGTATTCTCCCAGACTTCATCCATGTATAAGAAAATATGACTATAGGGTCTTATTTCCTACCCTTTTACACAAAAGGTGAAACAGTGCCTGGCATGTATTAAGCACAATGTGTTTTTTAAATGAAATAATAAACTATATTAAGCTGCCCTATAGCTTAATATTTTCATTTGACAACATATATCAAAGATCATGCTGGGCATGGTGGCTCATGCCTGTTACCCCAGCACTTTGGGAGGCCAAGGAAGGTGGATCACTTGAAGTCATGAGTTTGAGACCAGCCTGACCAATATGGTGAAACCCTGTCTCTACTAAAAATACAAAAATTAGCTGGGTGTGGTGGCACATGCCTGTAATCCCAGCTGCTCAGGAGGCTGAGGCAGGAGAATCACTTGAGCCTAAGAGGCAGAGGTCATAGTGAGACTGCACCACTGCACTCCAGCCTGGGTGACAGGGCGAGACTCCATCTCAAAAAAAGAGAAAAAAAAGATCTTTCCCTGTTGGCACATAGAGTGCATACTTATTTTTAGAGCTGCATAGTATTCCACTAGGTAGATATGCTGTAGTATATTTCACTGGTCCTCCTCTCTAAGTAAACACCCAGTTTCCCTTGCAATAATAGGCCCATCTAGGTCTCCTCACCCTTAACTCTTTTTTTTAATTTAACATAGGGTCTCACCATCTTGCCCAGGCTGGTCTCGATCTCCTGGGCTCAAGTGATCCTCCCAAAGTGCTGGGAATATAGGTGTGAGCTACCATGCCCAGCTACCTTTAACTCTTACAGATGAGAGGATGTTGAATGTGTCCCAGCTATTTGCACCTCTGGTTTAAGGGGTTTCTCTCTTTGCAGGAAAGAAAGTCACTGAAGGAAAGGAAGTCATCGAAGATCTTCCCATCCAAACATATCTTACGAAGGCACAAGAGAGAATGGGTGGTTGCTCCAATATCTGTCCCTGAAAATGGCAAGGGTCCTTTCCCTCAGAGGCTGACTCAGGTAGGACTGTGCCTTCTCCTGGGAGTCATTGGTGGCTGCAGGAACCCCCATCCAAAAGCCTGCATGTGATATTTCTTGCTACTGAATGTGGGGTCCTAGAGAGGAAAACCTCTCATATGTGAGCAGATTCTACTATGGCAGTGTCCCTCTTCACAGAGGATTCTTTGTCACAGTCATGGGATATCTGTTACTTTGTCAGCTGCCATTTTCTTTTTCCTCCAGCTCAAGTCTAATAAAGATAGAAACACCAAGATTTTCTACAGCATCACGGGGCCAGGGGCAGATAGCCCCCCTGAGGGTGTCTTCGCTGTGGAGAAGGAGACAGGCTGGTTGTTGCTGAATAAGCCACTGGACCGGGAGGAGATTGCCAAGTATGAGGCAAGTAGCCTTTAGTGTTTACTGTAAATGTCTCCTCAGAAGCGGGGTCCTAGGCCTGGTGAGGTGGGTGGCACCAGGCTGATCCCAGAGCTGTGTACCCCGCAGCTCTTTGGCTATGCTGTGTCAGAGAACGGTTCCTCAGTGGAGCACCCCATGAACATCTCCATCATCGTGACTGACCAAAATGACCACAAGCCCAAGTTCACCCAGGACATCTTCCGAGGGAGTGTCTTAGAGGGGGTCCTGCCAGGTAAGAGGATTGGAAAGGGGACTGCTCTGGGGCTACTGGGCTCACACCCTTAAATGCTAGAAGATCCCACCATACCTGATTTCCTTGGCTGTGTATCAGATTACCTGGGGTCTACTTAAAAATCCAGATTCGCCCCTTCTATCCCAAGGTTCCTGAATAAGAATGATCCTGGAGCAGAGCTCTGGAATCTGTATATTTGAAATTTTCCCCACAGCTTCAGACAATCAGCCAAGCTTGGGAGCCACTAGCTTTGGAGCTTCAAAGACCTAGATTTGAGTCTTGGCTTTGCCTTTTTACTGGCTGTGATCCTGGGCATGTTCTTGACCTCTGAGCCGCAATTCTCACATCTAAAAATGGGAATAATATCAACCTTGAAGAGTGCTGAAGATTAGAAATACCATATGCAAACTTACGTAATACAAAGCACCTAACACAAGTCTCTTGAGTGCATGGCAGCCACAGGGAACATAGCAGACTAGAAGTGTTAGAACGTGGCTATTGGAGGCTGGACATAGTGACTCATGCCTGTAACCCTAGAACTTCAGGAGACCAAGGCGGGCAGATCAGGAGTTTAAGACCAGCTGGGCCAACATGGTGAAATCCTGTGTCTACTAAAAATACAAAAAAATTAGCTGGGCATGGTGGCGGGCACCTGTAATCCCAGCTACTTGGGAGGCTGAGACAGGAGAATCACTTGAACACAGGAGGCAGAGTTTGCAGTGAGCCGAGATCGCACCATTGCACTCCAACCTGGGTGACAGAGCGAGACTTACATACACACAAAAAGAGTTCTAGAAGTAGACAGGGCTGGAGTTGGAGCTGGAAGAAAAAGATACTCACCTTTCTTTCCAGGTACTTCTGTGATGCAGGTGACAGCCACAGATGAGGATGATGCCATGAACACCTACAATGGGGTGGTTGCTTATTCCATCCATAGCCAAGAACCAAAGGATCCACACGACCTCATGTTCACCATTCACCGGAGCACAGGCACCATCAGTGTCATCTCCAGTGGCCTGGACCGGGAAGTGAGTGGCCCTTATGGAAAGTGCTGTCTACCCAGACTTGCCCAGGCTGGGGTCTGACTCTGACAGCAGAAACTCCTGTCCCTGCCCACAAAGCCCAAGGCAGAACAATGAGGACCCACATCAGCTGAGATGGCTGCTGCTGTGTTCACATGCAGATGCTCCTGGCTCCCTTGGGTCTGTGGCCTGCTGCCAGCCAATCTCGTTAAATCTCCTCCAGGGCTGGGAGGCAGCTGTAAAATACCTGCTTTTGGTATTTTCTGTAGGTTTTCTCATTTCCTCCTAGAGTGGCTCACTTAGTGTGCACATTACCCAAATTGGTCCCTTGTGTGCCACAAAGTAGAATTAGCTCCATGGATACTGGAGTTGCTGCCTGCTTCCTAATTAATCCCTTTACCCAAATCCTCACTCAAAACTCTTGTCCTGAGGCCAGGCATGGTGGCTCATGCCTGTAATCCCAACACTTTGGGAGGCTGAGGCAGGAGAATCACTTGAGGTCAGGAGTTCAAGACCAGCCTGGCCAACATGGTGAAACCCCATCTCTGCTAAAAATACAAAAATTAGCTGAGCATAGTGGCAGGCACCTGTAATCCTACTTGGGAGACTGAGGCAGGAAAATCACTTGAACCTGGGAGGAGGAGGTTGCAGTGACCCAACATCATACCCCTCCAACCTGGGCGACAGGGCGAGACCCTGTCTCAAAAACAAAAACAAAACTTGTTCTGCATGAAAAAAGAAAAAAAAAAAAAAAAACTCGTTCTGGAGCAGTCAAGGGTCAGGGGACAATGCCCAGGCTTTCCTAGCACAGGTCCAGGAGAACTGTTTGGATCTCTGGTTCCCTTTCCAACAACACCCTCTGCGTCTGTTCTCCTGGCAGTGGGCAAGGGGTGGTGAAGGAGTCAGCATTATGATAGGGAGAGACACTCCTCTGTATCGACACACCCCTGAGCCAGTGCTTCCTGGAGCTCAGGGGAGGGACCCTTCAGACTAAACCCACAATGGGCTTCTCCTCTCCTCTCCCTCTCCCCAGAAAGTCCCTGAGTACACACTGACCATCCAGGCCACAGACATGGATGGGGACGGCTCCACCACCACAGGGGTGGCAGTAGTGGAGATCCTCGATGCCAATGACAACGCTCCCGTGTTTGACCCCCAGAAGGTAATGCTGCTTCCTCACTCAGCCCCTCATCAGATAACAAAGGACCAAGGTTTGCCTTTCTGAGGAAACACTGGAACCAGTCTATATTGTTTCAAATACCAGTCCCAGCACTGTGGCTGTGTGACCTTAGGAAAACTACCTAACCTCTCTGTGCCCCATTTCCTAATCTGTGGAAAGGAGATAATGATAATACCTACTGCATTGTTCTGAGTTTCAAGTAAAATAATCTATGTATGTTTCTTAACACGATGCCTGAAAATAGGTGCTCGATATGAAAATCTTTGTTGATAGAAAATGTATTTGCCTCGTACCTACACCTGCCCATCTTTTCCCAGTGAATGCTTGTGCACCTCCAAGGCAGAGGACTCAGTGCCAGTCAAGGTGCCAGTCACATCCTCCCAATTCCATCTTTAGACAGCTCTGAATATTAGTTAGGGCTGATTAAAAATTTGTAATGAGGCCAAGCACAGTGGCTGACACCTGTAATCCCAGCACTTTGGGAGGCCAAGGCAGGCAGATCACTTGAGGCCAGGAGTTGAAGACCAGCCTGGCCAATATGGCAAAACCACATCTCTATGAAAAACAAAAAACTTAACTAGGTGCAGTGATGCATGCCTGTAGTCCCAGCTACTTGGGAAGCTGAGGCATGAGGATTGCTTGAGCCTGGGAGGTGGAGTTGCAGTGAGCCGAGATTGCACCACTGCACTCCAGCCTGAGTGGCAGAGGGAGACTGTCTCAAAAAAAAAAAAAAAAAAAGTGTCTGAGCAACTGATTTTCCAGTCTTTGTCACCTGTCCCAGAACCTCTAAAAAAATTCCTGTTCAGTGCTCCAGCCAATTCAGGCACCTAGCCCTTCTTCCTTATTACTCTGATTTCAGCTGGATAGGTAGCTACATGTTGCAGGGGCTTAGGCATGCAAACCAGTGAGATTCTGGAACCTCAGGCCCCTGCGTATAGGGAAAGCAGGTGCAGGATTGGTGTGGTCTGTGCCAGCAGCTATGAGGCTGATGCTGGGGACATCCTGCTGCTGTGTGTACCCTGAAACCCCTCAAAGTGGGTGGGTGGTCAAGGAAAGGATAAAGGCATGGGGATCCCCTGAGGTTGGATGGAGGCTTCCCAGCCCCTGGAGTGGGACAGTCATTGTCTCTGCTCTGATAGCTCTGTGCTTCTCACACTGACAGTATGAGGCCCGTGTGCCTGAGAATGCAGTGGGCCATGAGGTGCAGAGGCTGACAGTCACTGATCTGGACGCCCCCAACTCACCAGCGTGGCGTGCCACCTACCGCATTGTGGGCGGTGACGACGAGGACCATTTTATCATCACCACCCACCCAGAGAGCAACCAGGGCATCCTGACAACCAGGAAGGTGAGTCAGTTCGGGGTTTAGACAATGGCTATACCTGGGGCAGTCAGGTCTGCAGCCTTCAGGACAAGGAGCCACTGCCTACCATGGGCTAGTCACCAGGAATCGTACCAGCCCAGTGGCTCCCAATGCTGTTCTACCACTCTCGTGTTGAGGAGTCCCTTTGTTCAAACTAAATCTTACCCAGGAGCCCACCTCATAAATAGATGAGAGTCACTGATCTAATTGAAGCAGATCAGGGAAGCCTCCTCCCAGACCAGTGTCCGGTGGCCACCCCAAATCAGTCTCATGTAGAGGGTCCATTTTATTGCAATCCATGTTAACTTTGCATTTACTCTAAAACTCATGTCTAGGTGTTTAGATAATGTTTTAAATCACATAGTACTTTGCACACTCTTACCTCTTAAAAAGTCTCTTGTGTGTGTGTATTTTTGTTTTTATTGGGGTATAGGACATGCATTGGGTCAAAAAGTCTGCATAAGACTGGGCACAGTGGCTCACACCTGTAATCCCAGCACTTTAGGAGGCTGAGGTAGGAGGATCACTTGAGGCCAGGAGTTTGAGATCAGCCTGGTTAAGCGAGATCTCATCAGTACTAA
>NW_016107433.1:2069667-2087765 GCF_001604975.1 Cebus imitator
AAAAAAAAAAAAAGAGTTTGAGACCAGCCTGGCCAACATGTTGAAACCCCATCTCTACTAAAAACACAAAAATTAGCTGGGTGTGGTGGCATGCTCCTGTAGTCCCAGCTACTCGGGAGGCTGAGTCAGAAGAATCACTTTATCCCAGGAGGTGGAGGTTGCAGTGAGCCAAGATTGTGCTGCCACACTCCAGCCTGGGTGACAGAGTGAGACTCTGTCTTAAAAAATTAGCTGAGTGCAGTGGCACATGCCTGTAGTCCCAGCTAGCCAAGAGGCTGAAGTCGGAAGATCACTTGAGCCCAGAAGGTCAAGGCTGCCGTAAGCCATAATTGAGCGACTGCATTCCAGCCTAGGTGACAGACCAAGATCCTGTCTCAAAAATTAAAAACTGTACAAAAAAGTTACTGAATATAAGATACTTTGGTATGTAAAATTTTGGGCACAACTATACTAGAAAGCATAACTAAGTGATCAGTTCCCCACATCCATTTGTAGAATCATCCAAATGTAGCGGCGGACACTGTGTTATCCTGGCAGCTCCAACTGCAAGTCGTGTTGATGTCTTCAGAACAGTGAAGAAGCAACTCTTGGGAAAGTCCTGAACAAATTAAAATACGACCTCCCCTCAGTAGTCACATTCCTGGAAAATGCAGTATATACCAAAACCACACAAAAACTTGGCTTATATGTAAACCCTTTCTGGCCTCTAATAATATTAAACAGATTTTTCACATCCAGGAGCATATCAATGTCCATGGGATATTGACAAGTCACATGGGATATGGGACAGCTCATCATGTCTGTAACATTCTGACTCTGGGACACAGCATCCCTGCCCCAGCCTGTAAATGCCAGTGGTATCCCGTCATTATGGCAACTCGAAATGCTTCCACAATTTTGTTTTGTTTTGTATTGTTTTGAGTCTTGGTATATCAACCCAGGCTGGAGTGCAGTGGCACAGTCTTGGCTCACTGCAGCCTCAACCCCCTGGGCTCAAATGATCCACCCATTTCAGCCTCCCAAGTAGATGAAGCTACAGGCATGCATCACCATGTCCAGCTGATATTTGTATTTTTGTAGAAACTGGGCCTCTCCATGTTGCCCAGGCTGTTCTTGAACTCCTGGTTTCAAGGGATCCGCTGGCCTTGGCCTCCCAAAGTGCTGGAATGATAGTCATGAGCCACAACGCCAGGCCCCTCAATTTTCTCAAACATCTCCACCACTCCACTTGGAATCGGTACTCTAGGGCTTATTAATACAGTTACCTTTAGGATGGTCTGAGAGGCCCCATTAGATGTGCACTGAGGAAACACAGGAAGGGGCAGCACTGTTGCTAGTGGGGGCCTCAAGCCCCTCAGCATTGGCTCTTCTGACATCTCAGCTGTACTGCACAGAGCCTCCTCTCAAAATGCTGGTCCAGGTCCTTGTTCCCTTCTCTCCTAGGGTTTGGATTTTGAGTCCAAAAACCAGCACACCCTGTACGTTGAAGTCACCAATGAGGCTCCCCTTGTGCTGAAGCTCCCAACCTCCACAGCCACCATAGTGGTCCACGTGGAGGATGTGAATGAGGCACCTGTGTTTGTCCCACCTTCCAAAGTTGTTGAGGTCCAGGAGGGTATCTCCATTGGGGACCCTGTGTGTGTCTACACTGCGCAAGACCCTGACAAGGAGAATCAGAAGATCAGGTACTCAGGAGCTGGGCTCAGTGAGGAGCTGGGCTCAGTGAGCAACATACATGGGTATGTTGGGTGGGTGGGTTATTATGGCCAGTATTTGTTCTGGTTACCATAGAGATTGTTAAATAGGAATATCCCTCCTGCGTAGGTCCTCCTCTTCCTACTCTCTTTGAGACTGAAGACTGAACAGGGGTTCAAGGGCAGGTATTTCTCACTCTGTCATGTACCTCTGCTGGGACCCCTGCATCTGCTACTTTAGGCCTCCATTGATGGGCAAGGTACATTTTCCATATGATCCTGCTTAGGAGCCCAGAGGCCATCCACCAATTGGTATGAGGAGGCCTTGAATGACAACATCTGAATTCTAAATATTCTGGATGTGACTGATCTCAACTTTTCCTCTTCAGCTACCGCATCCTGAGAGATCCAGCAGGGTGGCTAGCCATGGACCCAGATAGTGGGCAGGTCACTGCTGCAGGTACCCTAGACCGTGAGGATGAGCAGTTTGTGAGGAACAACATCTATGAAGTCATGGTCTTGGCCACGGACAATGGTGAGAGCATCCTCCCAGCCCTCCCACAAGGGCCACTTTTGGTTTTCAGGTCACATGACACAGCACAGCATGTTCTCTCCACAGGCAGGGTATGGTGTCAGGGAGGGCTATTTGCAAACCAATCCAGATGGTCAAAGGGGTCTTTCAGAGGAGTCTTTTTTTTTTTTTAAGAGACAGGGTTTTACCATGTTGGCCAGGCTGATCTCAAAGTCCTGACCTTGTCATCCACCTGCCTCAGCCTCCCAGAATGCTGGGATTACAGGCGTGAGCCACCGCGCCCAGCCCTCAGAGGAGTCTTTTAAAGACTTCTCTTAGGATTCCAATTTCCCTAAAACCCAAGAATTGGGAGGGAGACAAGTGTGGTGGCTCAGGCCTATAATCCCAGCATTTTGAGTGGCCTAGGCAGGAGGATCACTTGAGCCTAGGAGTACAAGACTGACATGAGAAACATACAGAGACCCCATCTCTACAAAAAATTTAAAAATAAGAATTATAGACCAGGCATGGTAGCTCAAGCCCATAGTGCCTGCACTGTAGGAGGCTGAGGCCAGCAAATCACCTGAGGTCAGGAGTTCAAGACCAGCCTGGTCAACATGGCAAAACCCTGTCTCTACTAAAAAGTAAAAAGTTAGCTGAGTGTGGTGACACATGCCTGTAGTCTCAGCTACTCAGGAGGCTGAGGCATGAGAATCACTTGAACCCAGGGGGCGGAGTTTGCTGTGAGCCAAAATTGTGCCACCGCACTTCAGCCTGGGCAACAGAACAAAACTGTCTCTAAATAGATAAATAAATAAATAAATAAATAAATAAATAAACAAACAAACAAACAAACAAACAATCAGAATTAGGAGAGTCCTTTCAGCCTTAGTTTTTGGTTTACTGAGTCCTGAATTAGCCTGTCAGTTTTCCCTTGTGATTGATTGCTAGGGGCTGACTGGACAGTGCCATAACCGATTAGTCATCACACCATGACAGATGGGGGGTTATAATGTAGTTGTCACCCCTGCTTGACATGTCATGAACCAGGACCTGCAGGAAGGTAAGAGCTTGCAGCAGGGCTGTGAAGGGAGGCTTCCCTGCAGCTGATCTACAAACACTGGAGTAGCCGTGAGGTAGCCGGTAGGTTTCGCTTTGTAGTTATAGTGGCTGCCTGGGTGAAGTGGCTGCAACTGTGCCATGAGCAGTTAGTAATGTCTGCTGTGGACCAAAATGAGAATGAAGCCCAGTTGGCATGTAGGTGCCATGGATTGAAGCAAGGGCCAGGAAGCTCTTCAGAGGTGAGAGCTGGGCGGTAAACAGGAGCCTCTCTGAGGCTGACTGGGTAGGGCCCAGGGAGCTCATCATATGTGTTACTATGAACAGGAAGTCCACCCACCACTGGGACGGGAACCCTCCTGCTAACACTGACTGATGTCAACGACCATGGCCCAGTCCCTGAGCCCAGTCAGATCATGATCTGCAACCAAAGCCCTGAGCCCCAGGTGCTGAACATCACGGACAAGGACCTGTTCCCCCACACCTCCCCTTTCCAGGCCCAGCTCACACATGACTCGGACATCTACTGGACAGCAAAGGTCAACAAGAAAGGTACCTGAGTGTGTGGTGGTAGCGGGTGGGTGCCAGCCCCACTGGTGGGCATCTGTCGCATACCAGGATCCCGCACACTTTTGCATCTAGCATCTTGTGGAGCATGGAGGCAATGATCTCCTCAGGAACCTCACTCAGATGCTATTGATTAACCTGGTAGAGGCCTTTGGAATTCCATAGGAACCCTAAAA
The DNA here is from genome assembly GCF_001604975.1 of Cebus imitator. Lineage (NCBI taxonomy): Eukaryota > Metazoa > Chordata > Mammalia > Primates > Cebidae > Cebus > Cebus imitator. Next base: position 2,073,675 of record NW_016107433.1, read on the forward strand.
GACCATTCTAGCCCAACCACCTTCCTGTGTAGATGGAAAAACTGAGGCCTCGGGAGGGAGGGAGGGAGGGAGGGAGGGAGTGACCTCTCCCATGTCACATAGAGTCAGGACTCCAGCACAGTGATCGTAGCCAACACTCACTGAGCATGCTGACTGTGGCCAGGTCTACTTCATGTGCTCTGCATAGGTTAGATTCCTTCGTCCTCACAGCAGCCTGTGAGCAGGTATCTCTCTTTCTCTTTGTCTCTCACACACACACACACTCACGCACGCACGCACACACACCCATTTTACAGATGAGGAAAACAAGGCTTACAGAAGCCGAAGTATCTTGCCAGAAGCATTATGACTTTAAAAATAATGTCACCAGGATTTTTTTTTTTTTTTGAGATGGCATCTCACTCTGTCTCCCAGCCTGGAGTGCAGTGGCACAATCTCAGCCCAGGGCAACCTCTACCTCCTGGGTTCAAGCAGCAATCCCTGCCTCAGCTTCCTGAGTAGCTGGAATTCCAGGTGCTTGTCACCATGTCTGGCTGATTTTTTATTTTTTAGTAGAGACATGTGTTTGCCATGTTGATCAGGCTGGTCTTGAACTCCTGACTTCAGGTGATCGTCCCACCTCAGCCTCCCAAAGTGCTGAGATTTACAAGTGAGAGCCACCACATGGCCTACCAGGATTTTAATCTAGGCAGTCTCACTCACCAGGGTGTGCTGCTGCCTACCATTGTTTGAACTCTGATGAAATACAAAATGCTTTTTCTTGTTTTCCTTATTTAATTTTTCTACCAAACTCTGTGAGTCAGTATTCTGTTCCCTATTCACAGCTGAAAGTGTGGGCTTAGAGAGGTTAAATAGCATGCCCGAAGGCAGAGAGTGGTAAGTAGTAGAAGTTGAAGTCAGGCTTTGACTCTAGAGCCCCTGTCAGCTCACAGGTGGCAAAACTGCCATCCACCTCCTTGTTCCACCTCTTTCCGATCCACCAGCTCCAAGGTTCTCAGTGTTCAGTGATTGCTTTCAGTTGTCATGAGAACCAAAGACGGGTCTTACTGGCATTGAGTGGGTGAGGACCCAGGGTGATGAGAAAGGGGGTTCCAGCCCCATGTGCCTATGAGGCCCCTGCAGGAACACTGTCTCACCCTGGTGTAAAATGTTTCCCCTTTACTCTTGGGGCTGGAGTTCCCCCAGATGGGAAATGGGGAATCTCTGCCTTTAGATTCTGCCCAAAGAAACTGAACAGCAATTTCTATTGCTGCTAAGCACAGTCCAGAAATGACTCAGGAAAACTGCTTTAGACACCACATTATCTGATTTGTGATTCCTGTGATCTAGGTGTCTATATCCAGCACCTTTCCCTTGGGGAGCCCAAGTTGGTATGCTGTCACCTCCCTGTAGTCTAGAAGCCATTTTTGTCTCCTTTGTGTATACCGCCTAAGAGCTTAAACTCTGGAGCCAGATTGCCTTGATTAAAGACCTGACTCCTCCACTTACCAGCCTTGTGACTATGAGTAGTTTCTAAACTTCACTGTGTCTCAGTTTCCTTATCTGTAGGATGTGGCTCATATGTGTACCTACGTTCCATACAGTTATTGTAAAGATTAAATCAGTGAATACAGGAAAAGCACCTTGTCTGGTATATCACTGCTCAGTAGATACGAGCAGCCATCTTTAACGCCATTATTTTCCAACAACAGTTGCAGGTAGGCTCTGGCAAAGCATAAGCATTATGGTTGGCCATGTGCGGTGGCTCACGCCTATAATCCCAGCACTTCAGAAGGCCAAAGCAGGTGGATCACCTGAGGTCAGGAGTTCGAGACCAGCCTGGCTAACATGACGAACCCCTGTCTCTACTACGTGGTGGCAGGCACCTGTAATCCCAGCTACTGTGGAAGCTGAGGTGGAAGAATTGCTTAAACCTGGGAGGCAGAGCAAAATTCCACCATTGCACTCCAGTCTGGGCGGCAAGAGCAAAACTCTGTCTCAAAAAAAAAAAAAAAAGCATAAGCATTATGGCCAAAACCCAATGTTAGTAATAACTGTAACAGTATTGATAACCTGGTTCTTGGCTTTAATGTCATTTTTCTATCTGTCCTTGTCCTGTTGTCAGGGAAATTAATCCAGACTCTACCCCATGTGACTTCAGGCTAGTTCTCTCAACTCCCTAAGCCTCGATTTCTGCATTTATAAAATGAGGATAACAGCAGTTCCCACCTCTTAAAGTTATGGTGAGGATCAGGATAGGGCCTGGCACTTAGTGTCCATTTAGTCACCACTGCCATCGTCATCAACAACTGAGAAATCAGCCTTACAGGATGGTTAGAGACGGTTTACGGACATAAACCCCATGTTGGCTGCTCCGCATGGTAGACTAGTTGTTCAGCCTGGAGAGCTGTCTCTGTCTCCTGCCACTAAATGGGGACAGAGTGGATTCTCCCTTCTGGCCCTTTGACTCAGAGGAGCTCAGTGAGAGTACAGAGCATTTTAACTGAAAAAACTTGAAGTCTGTGCTGAGATAGGCTGGCAAACCTGGGGGTGGGTGGGGTAGAAACTTAGGGGTTGTTTTTGATTGCCCAAGTGATTGGGGGCACTACTGGCATTTAGTGGTAGAAACCCGCAATGCTGCATGATGAAATCCTGCATGATGAAAAAACTTCCACTCAGGCTAACAGCTCCCTTCTTATAAAAGTTGAGTCTAAACCAAAGGCCTTTCTTCAGAGAGGCTGCTGATACTATATTCATCCCCCACACACAGAGCCCCCTCTCCACTCTGGGATTGCCACTCGGTCTCCCCAGAGTGGTGCCCAGTGTGCAAGCTAGGCTGGACTTTGCTTCTGCTCTGTGGTTAGCCTGCCACGCCCTGGGCCTTGGAAGGCTGATTAGCCCAATGCCTGCTGCAGCCTCATTTCTGGCATCCTGCACTTGTGTGATCACTAATGCTGTGATAACAGAGGTTAGCATCTGATCCGGTCTGCCTGACATTAGCACTTACATAACCAAGTCATGTGCATTTAGTTTTATTAATAATTGAATGCAGCCTGGGACGGTGGCTCACGCCTGTAATTCCAACACTTTGGGAGGCTGAGGAGGGCAGATCACCTGAGGTCAGGAACTCAACACCAGCTTGGCACAAAAACCACCTCTGCTAAAAATACAAAAGCTAGTTGGGCATGGTGGCGCAAACCTGTAGTCCCAGCTACTCGAGAGACTGGGGCAGGAGAATCACTTGAGCCCAAGAGGCAGAGGTTGCAGTGAGCTGAGATCATACCACTGCACTCCAGTCTGGGTGACAGAGCAAGACTCCGTCTCGGAAAAAAAATAAAATAAAATAAAAAAATTGAATGCTCACTTGGAAATATGGGTATTTCATATAAGATTGGGTTAGCTATTGGCTGTTCTGCCTATGGTGTAGCCGTTCTTTATTTCTTTATTTTCTTAATAAACTTCTTTTTACTTAAAAAAAAAAAAAAGATTGGGTTAGCTATCTTTTAGGAAGAATATTCTTTTTGAGGCAAAGAACAGTATAGCAGCCAGTGATGCAGAGAAGTTATTGGTCTTGCATAACATGGCTTTTAAAACTTCATGTTTTAAAAATACTGTGATTGTAGATTTTTTAAAAGTAAAATGATGAATTAGTTTTTTTATCCCAATAATCCTTTTCATTATGGTGAATTTTGATTTAGCCGAAGATCAGCTTTTACTGCTGTTTTCCAAAGTGTGCTTGTGTATTTCTCCCCATTGCCCACTTGTGGAGGCTGTATTCTCAAACTTGACTCATGGTATACTCAGATCCCTGCACTCATGGTATCTCGTGGCTAATCAATGATCTGTTCACTCCAGATGACACAGTGGCCTTGTCCCTGAAGAAGTTCCTGAAGCAGGACAAATATGACGTGCACCTTACTCTGTCTGACCACGGCAACAAGGAGCAGCTGACGGTGATCAGGGCCACCGTGTGCGACTGCCACGGCCGTGTGGATACCTGCTCTGGTCCCTGGAAGGGGGGTTTCATTCTCCCTGTGCTGGGGGCTGTCCTGGCTCTGCTGCGTGAGTACCAGGCACCCGCCCCCTCTCTGAGGATGAAGGAGTCGAAAGACTGGATTCCACCTTGAACTTCAACTTCTGGAACTAAGAGGCTACCCACATTGCCCATCTACTCTTAAACATTTTTTTAGACAGGGTCTCACTCTGTAGCCCCCAGGCTGGAGTGCAGTGGCATGATCTTGGCTTACTGCAACTTCTGCCTCCCAGGCTCAAGTGATCCTCCCATCTTAGCCTCCCAGGTAGCTGAGACTACAGGTGTAGGCCACCACACCCAGCTCATTTTTGTATTTTTTGTAGATAGGGGGCCTCACTATGTTGCCCAGGTAGGTCTCGAATTCCTGGTCTCAAGCAATCCACCCACCTTGTCCTCCCAAAGTGCTGGGATTACAAGTGTGAACCACTGTGCCTGGCCTACTCCTTAAACTCTTAATTCTAGGAGTGTCAATCAATAGGTCTTTCTGGGGCTTGTGGAATGTTCCAGGCTTTGGGGATACAGTGGTGAGCAAACAGACTTCACCCTGCCAGCAGGTCATCTGGAGGCCTGCACAGTGGTTCTGAAAGGGTGGTTATATACCGACAGCATTAGTATCACCAGAATTCACTATTATTAGAAAGGCAAATTCTCAGGTCCTGCTCCAGACTTACTGATTAAGAAATTTAGGGATAGAACCCAGTAATCTACATGTTAACAAGCCCCCAGGGCATTCTGATACATGCTAGACTTTGAAAATTACTGCTCTTGTGGGAGCAAATGTTTAGTTAAAAATGAATTCCTTGGCTCTAAAGATAGAACTATCACAGTTGTTTTTTCCACCTTTTGACTTGGTCCTAACATAGACAACACACATCGTCAGTCAGAGATCAATCACATGAATACAAGAACACGCTCTTGCCCGGGTGCAGTGGCTCACACCTGTAATCCCAGCACTTTGGGAGGCCGAGGCAGGCAGATCAGGAGGTCAAGAGATCGAGACCATCCTGGCCAACATAGTGAAACCCCATCTCTACTAAAAAATACAAAAATTAGCTGGGCGTGGTAGTGCGTGCCTGTAGTCCCAGCTGCTCGGGAGGCTGAGGCAGGAGAATTGCTTGAACCCGGGAGGCAGAGGTTGCAGTGAACCAAGATCGTGCCACTGTACTCGAGGCTGGCGAGAGAGCGAGACTCTGTCTCAAAAAAAAAAAAAAATAGGAAATGAGGTCAGAGAGGTGCCAAGCCTCATACGCATTGTGAGGACTTTGGGTGGAACCAAAAATTATCAGAAAGTTTTGAGTGGAGGAGTAATGTGATTTGACTTAAGTTTTGCAAGATTCCTGCTGAGCAGACTATATGGGGGCGAAGGTGGAGGCAGGGAGATCATTTAGGAGGCTGTTGCCATAATCCAGGTGTAAGAAGGTGATTGGAGGCTCAGCACTGAGGTGGTCAGAGGTGGTCATGTTTCAAGGTAGAGACCCTTCAGATTGATGTGTGGAATGAGGGTAAGAGCCATCGATGATTGCAAGACTTTCAGCTTAAGGAAGGAGAAACATGGCGTGTCCATTTGCTGGTTAGGGAAGGACTGTGGGAAGAGACTTACCAGGCCAGTTGAAGTGGAGGCAGTTAGTCCTGGGTTCAGAGAAGTTCACTTTGCATCTTGCCTCCTCTCAGAGGGGAGAGGTTATGGTCTATCCCACGTGCGTGTGCATCCTTACAACCCATGGACTCCCAAGGAAGGTTGGCTCTGTTTTGTCTGGCCAGGGACAGACAGTGGTTCCATCAGCAGGCAAAAAAGTAATGCTCCTGAACTGCAAGTGTGTGCTTTTACATCCAACTGCCATAGAGAGATGGTTAGAGGGTCCCCTCTTGCAGGATTGACTGTCTGTAGGCATGACAGAAGACAGCCAGGAGCCAGCTTGCCAGTCCCCCATGTCCAAATAGCCCACCAGCTTTTCAGACCACATCACTGAAGCCAGGCTCTCTTAAAATTCCAACACCGGGGCTGGGCGCAGTGGCTCACACCTGTAATCCCAGCACTTTGGGAGGCTGAGGTGGGCAGATCACCTGAGGTCAGGAGTTAGAGAACAGCCTGGCCAACATGGTAAAACCCTATCTCTACTCAAAATACAAAAATTTGAGATCACGCCACTGCAGTCCAGCCTGGGTGACAGAGCAAGACTGTCTCAAAAAATAAATACATAAAAATAATAAAAATATTAAAATTAGCTGGGCATGGTAGTGGGCATCTGTAGTCCCAGATACTCAGGAGACTGAGGCAGGAGAATCACTTGAACCTGGGAGGTAGAGGTTGCAGTGAGCCCAGCTCCTGCCATTGCACTCCAGCCTGGGTGACAGAGTGATACTCCGTCTCAAAAAAAAAAATTTTTTTTTTTTTTTTTTTTTTTTTGGAGACGGAGTTTCGCTCTTGTTACCCAGGCTGGAGTGCAATGGTGCGATCTCGGCTCACCGCAACCTCCGCCTCCTGGGTTCAAGCAATTCTCCTGCCTCAGCCTCCTGAGTAGCTGGGATTACAGGCACGTGCCACCATGCCCAGCTAATTTTTTGTATTTTCAGTAGAGACGGGGTTTCACCATGTTGACCAGGATGGTCTCGATCTCTTGACCTCGTAATCCGCCCGCCTCGGCCTCCCAAAGTGCTGGGATTACAGGCTTGAGCCACTGCGCCCGGCCCTCAAAAAAAAAAAAAATTCTAATACTGCATTTCACCTAAGTTCAAATTACTGTATCCTTTGAAAGTTGCGTTATCTTGTTCTTAGTCTATGGCTAATTTAGGAGACGTGGTAACTAAAAGAGATTCTCATTGAAAGATAACATCTGCTGGGAGGTTCCCATCTTGACATCCTGACAAAAGATTTTCTTAAGGATCAGTACCACCGATCTGGTTAGACTGATAGCATTATGGGTGAGGAGAAGGAAGTCAGAGTCTTCTTAGGAGGAGGTGATACTAAGCTGAGACTGATGCATGGGAGCCGTGTGTATACATAATCTGCCAGGTGAGGAAGGAGCCTGTATGAAGGGTCTTGAGGCGAAGCTGCTGGGTGTATTCGAGGAACACAGAGGAGGCCAATGTGCCTAGCCCTTAGTGGGTAGGGGACTTGGAGGCATAGGCTGGTACCAAATCCTGCCAGCCTTGATAAGGAGTTAGTTTTCCTAGGTGCAAGCGAAGCCATTGTAGCATGTTAAGCTCTGGCTACTGAGTGAGGATGTCTGAAATTAGAGGGGCTCTGAGGTCCTGGGGGTCTTAGCCCACTGTGTGGTTGCAGAGGGAGCACTCACATTCCCCAACTCTTACAGTCCTCCTGCTCGTGCTGCTCTTGTTGGTGAGAAAGAAGCGAAAGGTCAAGGAGCCCCTCCTACTCCCCGAAGATGATACCCGTGACAATGTCTTCTACTATGGCGAAGAAGGGGGTGGCGAAGAGGACCAGGTAGGGCATTGGGGGCTCTGGGATTGGGAGGTGGATGTCCCCAAGGCCACTGGCAGGGCTGTTGGGTCAACCAACTGACCAAGTTAGCTGTGTTGACCAGACCCTGGCATGACGCATGAGTCCTCCTCCTCTTCCATCCCCCAGTGCCCTTCTGGTCCATTGCTATAGTCTTTTTGGCCCTAGCCAAGTTATCCTCAATTCTGTGTTTAATTTGCTAGGACAAGGGAGGATGGAAATGCAGGTTTTCCAAAATCTGTGACATCATCTGTCTTGTAAGACCTCCCCATGAGCCAGAGTATCCAAAGGGTAGGGAGTGTGGAGTGAGATGACAGTGGCAGGGGAGAGGGAGGGCACAGAAGTCCTTAGTCCCCTTCTCTCCTGCATTTCCCCATAGGACTATGACATCACCCAGCTCCACCGAGGTCTGGAGGCCAGGCCAGAGGTAGTTCTCCGTAATGACGTGGCACCAACCTTCATCCCTACACCCATGTACCGTCCTCGGCCAGCCAACCCGGATGAAATTGGCAACTTTATAATTGAGGTGAGGTGTGGCAGGCCAGCCGAGGGCCACCCTTTATTCAGGCCCAGCACCAGCCACATGGAGATCAAGCATGGGCCTGGAGTCTTCGGTCTGAGTTCAAATCCTGACTCCACCACCAAGCAGCTTGTGACCTCTGGCTTATTTGAGTAACTTATGGGATTCGTTTCTTCCTCCATAGAACTCTAACTTGCAGAGTGGTTAAAAATGATTAGAAGGGGCTGGGCATGGTGGCCCATGCCTGTAATCCCAGTACTTTGGGAGGCTGAGGTGGGCAGATCACTAGGTCAGGAGTTCGAGACCAGCCTGGCTAACATGGTAATGAAACCCCATCTCTACTAAAAATACAAAAAGTAGCCAGGTGTGGTGGTACACACCTGTAATCCCTGTTGCTTAGGAGGCTGAGGCACGAGAATCACTTGAACCCAGGAGGCGGAGGTTGCAGTGAGCCAAGATTGCCCCACTGCACTCCAGCCTGGGCAACAGAGCAAGACTCTGTCTCAAATAAAAAGGAAAAAAAAAACCCGCATGAAGAATTGCCATTTTACAGGCAAGGAAACAGGCATAGAGCTATTAAGGGCTTGCCCAAGGCCACAAAGCTGGTGTGTGGTGAGTCCTGGCCCGGGCTGTTGGATTTCAGTCCTTGCCCTTACCCCCTGGTCTGTGTTACACTGAGCACTTGCTGTGTGCTGGTCCCTGAGTGAATGAATTCTGCATGAGTAACACATTATTTCATTTCAACCTCCAAAACCTTAGGGGAGGGGAGGGATGGGCTCGCAGATGAAGAAATGGAGACTTGCAGCTGGTGGACAGCAGGGCCGCCCGCCGCTCCTAACCACCTGTTCTCTGTTGCTACAGAACCTGAAGGCGGCTAACACGGACCCCACAGCCCCACCCTACGACTCCCTGTTGGTGTTCGACTATGAGGGCAGCGGCTCCGATGCCATGTCCCTGAGCTCCCTCACCTCCTCCACCTCCGACCAGGACCAAGATTACGATTATCTGAATGAGTGGGGCAGCCGCTTCAAGAAGCTGGCTGACATGTATGGTGGCGGGGAGGAAGACTAGGCCACCTTTCAGCAGGGCTGGGGACTCAACGTCAGGCCATAGAGCATGTCCAAGGGGTCTCAGTTCCCCCTTCAGCCAAGGACTTTGGAGCTTGCCAGGAGGTGGCTGTAGCAACTTGGAGGAGACAGGCTGCAAGTGTGACATTAGAGGGGTTGCTTCCTTAGCCTTTCAAAATGGAGGAATGTGGGCAGTTTGACGTCAGCACTGAAAACCTCTTCACCTGGGCCAGGGTTGCCGCAGGCCAAGTTTCCAGAAGCCTCTCACCTGCCGTAAAGTGCTCAGCCCTGTGTCCTGGGCCAGCAGTGACTGACCCACAATGACTCTCTTTCTGGAATGGACCCTACTTAGGCCTCCTGGTGCAACTTAATTTTTTTTAAATGCTATTTCAAAAAGTTAGAGGTGGTTCTTGAAAAGCACAGCCCTGAGCTGCTGGGCCCACTAGCCATCATGCATTTCTGGTTTCCAGACCCCAAGGCCTCCCATTTGGATAGGTCTCTGCGTTTTTATACTGAGTGTGTCTAGGTTGCCCCTGATTTTTTATTTTCCCTGCTGAGTGCTGTAGATGAAGGGTGAGGACAATTGTGTAGTAGATGTACTAGAACTTTTTTTTATTAAAGAGACTTTTCCCAGAGGTGCCAGGGGAGTGAACTCTTTTTATAAATAGAAACTTTATTGGCATCTAACTCACATATGATACGACTCACCTGTTTAAAGTATACATTTTCATGGTTTTTAGAATTCTCAGAGTTCTGGCCGGGTGCAGTGGTTCACGCCTGTAGTCCCAGGACCTTGGGAGGCTGAGGTGGGTGGATCTTGAAGTCGGGAGATCGAGATCATCCTTGCCAACGTTGTGAAACCCCGTCTCTACTAAAAATACAAAAATTAGGCAGGTGTCGTGGCATGCACCTACAGTCCCAGCTACTCAGTAGGCTGAGGCAGGAGAATCGTTTGAACCCGGGAGAAGGAGGTTGCAGTGAGCCAAGATCATGCCACTGCACTCCAGACTGGTGACAGAGCAAGACTCCATCTCAAATTTAAAAAAAAAAAAAAAAAAAATCTCAGAGTTCTGCAAAAGGAGTGGGCTCACTTCATCCCAGCTTCCTCTGGATGGCAGGGGACTCTCAGGGTCAGCTTCCATGCCTAGGTGGGCTAGGGAAGGGGAGACCTGCCCTCCTCTTTACAAAGTCAGCTGCTCCGTGAGAGAGAACTGTTACTCTCTTACCCCATGGCTGAGCCCCTCCACAGCCCCAGCCCGGTCTCTGCTGGAACAGCAGCCCTCCCTGCAGGGCAGTGTGTGAAGACATGCTCTTCTGTGCTGGGGGGTCCCTGCTGAATGGCAGAGGTCGGGGAATACCCAGCTGTGCTACTTCCTAGCACATCATTTAACCTCTAGTTGCCTCAGAATTTACATTTACAAAATGGGAAGTTTTATGGAGATTAATGAATTAATATCTGGCACATGATCTGTGCAATTTGTTGGTTGGTAACAGCTACCATTTATTGACTGCTTTTTAGGGCCGGACAGGACTTCTATTATTTCTTCTAAATAAATTGTCACAATCACCCTCTGAGGGGACTTTCCCCCTTTAAAAAATGGCCACATTGTGTGTGTGTGTTTTAATGACATATGGTCATCATCAAAATCAAGCAAAACAAAATTAGAGAACCTACCCAAGATGTCAGTGAAATTGGAACATTCTTGACAATACCAGAGCATAAATGCGGGAATCGGGAAGAGGCAGCAGTGTAGAATGATTCTGCTGATGCCCTTGTTAACGTGAAGTTCAAAGTCATCTTTGCAATTATCCAAAAGGATCTGAAATGAAGCTGAGGAAATTGCTGATGTTGAAATAAACATTTCCTTCCATGAGGGTGCCTAAATCTGTGAAGTGTCTCTGCTCAAAGCACAGACCCTGACCCTGTGTATCAGTGTCACCTGCTGAATCGGAACCTCTATGCAGAGCCCTGCCGTGGGTTGACAAACCCTCCATGGGATGTTCATGTACACCCAGGTTTGCTGACAAGGCTCTGAAGGATGAGGCTAAGGAGTCTGAAGCTTCAGACCCTGGATGGGGAAACCAAAAGGAAATGAAGTTGGGGTTGGGCACCATGGTCATGCCTGTAATCCCAACATTTTGGGATGCTGAGGCAGGCAGATCACTTGAGGTCAGGAGTTCCACCAGCCTGGCCAACATGGCAAAACTCTCTACTAAAAAATTAGCTGGGCACACGTATAATCCCAGCTACTTGGGTACCTGAGGCACAAGAATCACTTGAATCCAGGAGGTGAAGGTTGCAGTGAGCTGAGATCGTGTCGCTGTACTCCAGCCTGTGTGACAGAGCAGGACCCTGACTCAAAAAAAATAAAAAAAGGGAATGAAGTAGGATGAGAAAGCTCACCTGTCCTTGGTCCTCAGGACAAAGCCACCTCCTGCCTCTCCCACTGAGCTGCTGCCTCAGATTCCCCTCTGCCAGGGCGCCACTGTCTTTGCTGACGGGTGTGGGAGGATTGGGTGTCTCAGCCAGCAAACACCTGTTGCCCGTTATCTTCAGCTCCCTTCTGAGAAGCCTGGATAAATCAGAAGCCCTATCTTCAGCAGAGGCTAATCATGAGACCAGCCCCTGTTCAGGCTGGCCTTCCTCCCCTTAGATATTTGAAGGAAAGGCAGCCTTTCCCAGCCTCGTCTGGCATCGGCGGATGGATGTAGAGACCCCTGGTGATGGAGCCAGTCACCAGCCCTTGAGTAGTTTGGAAAGAACCAGAGCCTGGGCTCTGTGATGGGGACGATATTAAGTCACCCTCTTGCTCTGGGCCTGCTTCTTATCTGCAAAATGGAAGCTTACGACTCTGATTTTTTTTTTTTTTTAATAGGGCCTTGCTGAAACAAGGCCTCAAAAAATTGGATACTCAGAATTGTTCCTCTCCATGGAAATGTTTAGTAAAAGGTGAAAGATTTATGTGATCTGAAGAGAAACCAGAGTACAGGACTCTGATCTTTAGAGCCTGTGATAAGTCAAAATATTTGCAGTGCTAAGACACCAGTGCTAACTACACAGAGTGTACACTAACCAGAAACTAAGCACACAGACACCAGAAACAACCAATGTGCCAGCCATGATGAGGACCATCTGAATGCGTGACTTGCTGGTCCTTCGAAGTTTGTGTTTCAACACTTCAGTGTGCCTTCTTCTGGTATCCACTTCCCCTATGCATTACACACACTTTTTTTTTTTTTTTTTAAGATGGGGTTTCACCATTATGGCCAGGCTGGTCTTGAACTCCTGACCTCAGGTGATCCACCCACCTCGGCCTCCCAAAGTGCTAGGATTACAGGCGTGAGCCACTGCACCTGGCCACTTTTTTTTTGAGATGTATTCTCGCTCAGTCGCACAGGCTGGAGTGCAGTGGTGCGATCTCAGCTCACTGCAACCTCTACCTCCCGAGTTCAAGTCCTGCCTCAGCCTCCCGAGTAGCTGGGATTACAGGTGCGCATCATAACACCTGGCTAATTTTTTAAAAATATTTTTGATAGACACAGCGTTTCACCAGGTTGGCCAGGCTGGTCTTCAACTCCCGACTTCAAGTGATCCGCCTGCCTCAGCTTCCCAAAGTGCTGGGATTATAGGTGTGAGCCACTGTGCCCAGGCTACACATAAATTTTGCATTATACCTTTTCATAACACAGCATATTGACTTACTGTACCCAACACATCCAGTTTGGATGTGTTATTTATTTAATCTCCCAACAATCCACAGATATTGGTCATTCTAATTTTTTGCTTTTAACAATGTCAAATAACCTGGAGCATCCACTTAGGCAGATGCTTCAAAGCCAGCCCTCCATTCTGCGGGAGGCAGGAGATGGCAAACATGGTCCCAGTTGAGATCAGGGCTTCCTTGAATGAGAGATTCAATGATGACTAGGCTTTGGATGACTAGCCCTTGAAAGCACCCCTGGGACTCATTCTATTAAGTGAGATTTTCCCCCAGACTCTTAAAAGGCGAAGTCCCAGAATCCAGGTCCAACAGAAAAGAAAAGTAGAGCTTTGGTCAGGTGCAGTGGCTCACGCCTGTAATCCCAGCACTTTGGGAGGCCAAGGTGGGTGGATCACAATGAGGTCAGGAGTTCGAGACCATCCTGGCCAACATAGTGAAACACTGTCTCTACTAAAAATACAAAAATTAGCCGGGCGTTGTGGTACATGCCTATAGTCCCAGCTACTAGGGAGGCTGAGGCAGAAGAATCACTTGAACCTGGGAGGCAGAGGTTGCTGTGAGCCAAGATTATGCCACTGCACTCCACCCTGGACGACAGAGCAAGCCTCCATCTCAAATAATAAAATGGGGGAGAAAAAAGATTAATACCTGTCAAGGGCTCGAAAGGGTGCTTGGCATACAGGCCACTGCGTGTTGTCACTACTGTTGTGGTGGTGGAGGGACTCACAAAGCCTGCTAGTGCCCCTTGGGTGGCAACTACACTTCCCAGCAGGAGGAATTCCCGGAGCGTCCCAGCCAGCAGGGAGCACCACAGTTAGGTATGGTTTCCCCGAATGCCCTTCCTCTCATGGCCAGCAGAGGGCACCATTCACCCAAACCACTGCCCAGCACGTAGAGCTCCCAGTCCTAGGGCCAGGCGTGCAGGGAGGAGGGAGAGAGGGAGGGAACAGTGGCACTGGCTGCCACCTGCCACACAGGGAGTCCGCTGGGTGGCAGGAACGGCCTTGGACACTGATGAAGACAGCGATGGTGGTGGTGGCGGCACTGGCAAAAGCAGTCAATATTTATCAGGCTATGACTGGCCTGCCAGTCACATACATGGAGTCAGTTACATGTTTTCCCGCCTCACAACCCTGGGGAGAGGTTTGATCCCTTTTCTAAAGGAAATTGCAGCCAGGTGTGGTGGCTCACACCTGTAATCCCAGCACTTTGGAAGGCCAAAGTGGGAAAATCATTCGAGCCCAGAAGTTCCAGACCAGCCTGGGCAAAATAGTGAGACCCCCATCTCGAGGAGGGAGAAAAAAAAGTAA
>NW_016107433.1:2087934-2096633 GCF_001604975.1 Cebus imitator
TGGGCGCAGTGGCTCATGCCTGCAATCCCAGCACGTTGAGAGACTGAGGCAGGCAGATCACCTGAGGTCAGCAGTTCGAGACCATCCTGGCCAACATGGTGAAACCCTGTCTCTATTAAAAATACGAAAATTAGCTGGGCATAGTGGCGTGCACCTGTAGTACCAGCTACTGGGGAGGCTGAGGCAGGAGAATTGCTTGAACCTGGGAGATGGAGGTTGCAGTGAGCCAAGATCGTGCCACCGCACTCCAACCTGGCAATTGAGTGAGAGTCTGTCTCAACAACAAAAAAAATTAATTCAGCTGAGCGTGAAGACGTACACCTGTGGTCGCAGCTACTCAGGAAGCTGAAGCTCATTTGAGCCCAGGAGGTCAAGGCTGCAGTGAGCCACGACTGCACCACTGTCCTCCAGCCTGAGGACAGAATAAGAACCTCCCAAAAAAAAAAAAAAAAAAAAAAAAAAAAAAAATGAAAGAGAGGTTAATAGCCACATATGGTCAGGAAGCAGCAGAGACAGTTTTGGGGTCTAGAGCTCCTTGATTGCCAAGTGGACTCTTTTCACAATTAAGGATAAGAACTCCAGCTGTTTTTAGCCTTAATTGGATAAAAACAATTGGATAAAATCCAATCCTTAATTGGATAAAGATGGGGCCACGGGGCAGGCAGGCCGTGGAAGGCACCCTTCAGGTGGCGCTTATGAACTCCTGCAAGGTGGAGTTGGCCCCACTGACCCTGAGACTCTAGCCCTGAAGCAGAAAGCCACAGCATTCCCAGCCACTTCTGGGGTCCCCTTGAGTATGTGGCATCATCTAAGGCTGTTTTATTCATTCACTTAACAACCATTTATTGAGCACATGTTCCATGAAAGACAGTTTTTTGTTGTTGTTTTGAGACAGAGTCTTGCTCTATCCCTCAGGCTGGAGTGCAGTGGCGCGATCTCAGCTCACTGCAACCTTCTCCTCCTGGGTTCAAGTGATTCTCCTGCCTTAGCCTCCCAAGTAGCTGGGATTACAGGCGTGCCTGGCTAACTTTTGTATTTTTAGTAGAGACGGAGTTTCACTATGTTGGCCAGGTTGGTCTCGAACTCCTAACATCAGGTGATCCACCTGCCTCAGGCTCCCAAACTGCTGGAATTACAGGCATAAGCCACCGTGTCCGGCCCCAAGCCACTGTTCTAGGTGCTAGGGTTATAGCAGAAAACAGTAAAAAAAGTCCAGCACTAACATGGGGGGCTGCAGGCAAAAATATGTGTAGGGCCACATAGCAAATGTGTCGAGATCAAGGTCACAAATTCTTAAAAGATATTCTATCTTTCTACTTGGACAAGTGTATCATCACAGTGATTGGGAAAGCCAGGTTTAAATCTGGATTCAAAGGCCGGGTGTGGTGGCTCATACCTGTAATCCCAGTACTTTGGGAGGCTGAGGCGGGCGGATCATCTGAGGTCAGGAGTTTGAGACCAGCCTGACCAAGTTGGCGAAACCCCGTCTCTATTAATACAAAATTAGCCAGGCATGGTGGTGCATTCATGTAATCCCAGCTACTCAGAAGGCTGAAGCAGGAGAATCCCTTGAACCTGGGAGGCGGAGGTTGTAGTAAGCCGAGATCACACCATTGCATTCCAGCCTGGGCAACAAAGTGAAACTACATCTTAAAAAAAAAAATTCTGGATTTGCAGACAGCTGGAGTACTGGGCTAGAGTGTGGCTCCATGGGGAGGGTGAGTCCCAGCCCAGAAGCAGCAGCCAGTGCCCTGCTCTACCCAGCCCAAGCACCATCCGGCACCACCAGGGTCCTTGTGTGGCACCCCAGCCCATGGGTCCCAGCTCCCTCCACTGATCCCCCTACACAGCCTTCTGTTGACCACCACATGGGCCTTGGAGTACACACCTGGGCTGCACTGGCTGCCTGGGGACAGATATGGGGAAGGCCTAAGGCCCTTTATGCAGGAGGTGGCAGGGATAAAGATACCAGTTCTAGTAGTCACAGTTCCCTTTTTTTGTTTTAGACAAGAATATCACTCTGTTGCCCAGGCTGGAGCGCAGTGTCCGAGCTCGGCTTACTGCAATCTCTGCCTCCTGGGTTCAAGCAATTCTTGTGCCTCAGCCTCCCAAGTAGCTGGGACTGCAGGTGTGCACCAAGCCCAGCTAATTTTTGTATTTTTACTAGACGTGGGGTTTCACCATGTTGGCCAGGATGGTTTCAATCTCTTGACCTCGTGATCCACCCACCTGAGCCTCCCAAAGTGCTGGGATTACAGGCGTGAGCCACTGCGCCTGGCCAAAACAATTCTTCAAGCATGGGATATGTGACCCTGCCCCCATGGCTTCCTCGTGGAGAATGCTTTCTGGTTTGTCCTTGATCAGTGGTAGGCAGGCACCAGCTGCCTACCTAATTTATCTTGGGTCTATGAGAAAACACAGAACACCTGTTTGTTAATAATAATCACCTGTTCAGAGAGAATAAACAAGTGGGTCAGAATCTGCTTGAGGCCCTCAACCCAGAATGCTGTCAGCCCCTGAGGCTCCCAGCTTGGAAGGCTGTTGGCCCCTGGATAGTCCCACTTTGAGATATATATATATATATATATTTTTTTTTTTTTTTTAAATTGAGACAGGGTTTCACCATGTTGGCTAGGTTGGTCTCAATCTCCTGACCTCGTGATCCGCCTGCCTCAGCCTCCCAAAGTCCTGGGATTATAGGCGTGAGCCACCGTGCCCGGTCCCCACTTTGATATTCTGTCTGGGTGTCTGTTTCTCAATTCCTTCAGTGCTGCCTGGGTGGGGGTCTCCACGGCTGAGCTGGTCTCAGTAACAAATCAGAAAAACACGTGGTCTAGTAAAATGTGAAGCGTGGAGGAAAATGGAGCTGGGATGGGGCCTGGGGAGGTAAAGGCCTGGGCGTAGAACTCAGCTCTAGGAGCCGGGGAAGGCACTGCTGGGAAGGTGGCATTTGGGCAAAGACTGGAGGTTATCCGGGAACCTGATGCAGTGTCCTGTTTACACAGAAGGAACCGCAAGAGCGACGGCCTGCGGTCAGCAGGGTTCAGCAAGGAGGCCAGTGTGGCTGGAGCCGAGGGACAGGGCGAGAGTGCATGCGGAGATGTCGGACAGGTAAGATGTGGGGACCCAGGCGCCCAGTCCTGCGTGTTCTCCACACCTGGGCTGGAGGCTGAGTTCAGGGTAAGGCCCAGTCCCAGGAGCCCTGTGAAAAGGCCTGACTCAGCTCCATCCCGGGGCTGGCAAAACCTGACTCCTCCTCTGCTCCGTGCTCAGTCCCTGAGAACGCTGCGGGGCCTGTCGGGGCCTGTGGGCAGCTGCAGAGCTGGCAGGCAGGAGCTACCAGATTCTTCTCTCTGGGAACTGGGGAGCCTGGCTGAGAACTCCCATCATCTGTTGGGGCCGTGGCTAAGACCGCAGCCCCTAAAGGCTGCCAATGTCGGGGTGACTCACCATCCTGATCTCTCAGTAGGCTGAAAGGAGGAGCCTGGGATGCAAGGGTGGAAAGTACTTTAGGGGTCACCAGGTGGCCAGCTTTGTTCTTGATTGGTATTAGATCCTCTCCAAGTTAGGGGTGGGGTGGGGAGCCACTCTTGCATTCCCTGTATCCACTGCCCAGCAGGCGGCAGGGGTGCGGTGGGGCTGGGGAGAAATCCGAGACAGGCTGGGCGGGTGAGGAATGCCTGGGCTCCGTTCCAACCCTTCCTGTCCCCACTGTCATCCAGTAAACCAGGGCCGGTAGCAGCTAGGGCAGTGCGCCGAGGCCTCTGTGTCATCTAGGAACCTGGCGACACAGGCACTCCAGGAAGACGATGCCCACTAATTACAAGAACGGTAGGCTGGGCGAGGTGGCTCAAAACTGTCATCTCAGCAATTTGGTACGCCAAAGCCGTCCGGCCGCTTGAGGCCAGGAGTTTAAGACCATCCTGGCCAAATGGTGAAACCCCGTCTCTACTGAAAATACAAAAAGGAGCCTGGTGTGGTGGAGAGTGCCTATAATCCCAGGTGAATTTCTGTTTGTTGTGTTGTTTTTGTGTTTATTTATTTTGAGACAGAGTCTCACTCTGACACCCAGGCTGGAGTGCAGTGGGGCGATCTCGGCTCCCTGCAACCTCCACCTCATGGGTTCAAGTGATTCTCCTACCTCAGCATTCCAAACAGCTGGGATTACAGGAGCGTGCCACCACACCCAGTTAATTTTTGTATTTTGAGTAGAGGTGGAGTTTTACCCTGTTGACCAGGATAGTCTCAAACTTCTTACCTCAAATGATCCACCCATTAAGGCCTCTCAAAGTGTTGGAATTTTGGGCATGAGCTTGAAAATCTGGAGGCTGAAGTAGGAGAATCCCTTGAACCTGGGAGGCAGAGGTTACAGCAAGTGGAGATCCTGCCATGGCACTCCAGCCTGAGTGACAAGAGCAAAGCTGCATCTTAAAGAAGATAATTAGTAGGGCTTGTATGAGTTAAGCACTTAGCATGTGCCAGGCAAAATGCTCAAGTTTCATTCCAAATCAAACCAGGTTTCCTCAGAGCGTCGGCCCTTGTGCCCTCTGCCCGGCATGTCGCTCCGCCTGATTCCTCTCGGCTCCCTCGCCCTGCAGGCATCATCTACGTGTCAGCCTGTCAGAGATGCCAGTCCTGACGGGGACTGCGTCCTCCTTAGAGTTGCAACCCTGCACCCCCCATGGCTTGCCTTTTCTTTTTTATTTGAGATGGAGTCTCTCTCTGTTGCCCAGGCTGGAATGCAGTGGTGTAATCTTGGCTCATTGTCACTTTCAGGGGTTGAAGTGATTCTCCTGCCTCAGCCTCCCAAGTTGAGAACAGGTGCCTGCCACCATGCGTGACTAATTTTCATATTTTGTATTTTTAGTGGAGACAGGGTTTCACCAGGTTGGCCAGGCTGGTCTCAAACTCCCGACCTCAGCTATTCCACCCACCTCGGCCTCCCAAAGTGTTGGGATTACAGGTGTGAGCCGTGCCTGGCCCTATGCCTCATCTTTCGTGTGTTGCGTGTGTTACCTCTCGGCACACTGGACTATCCATTTTAGCTCTTTATCTTGCTAAGTGGCTTTCTTCCCTCTGACAGAAGCATGAGGACAGGGTTGTCCGTCTGTGTTCTTCACTGCTGTATCCCCAACTCTTAGAGTAGTGCCTGGCACATAGTAGGTACTCAATAAAGATTTATCAAATAGAGGTACTTTCAAAAGGAACCTACCTTGAAAATTTGTAGAGATGAGGAAACCAAGGCCCAGGAGGTGAAGTAAGTTGCCTAGCGTGGTGCACAGATGGTAAGCAGCAGAGCCGAGATCATCTAGGGATGCAGGTTCATGCCTGTAATGCCAGCACTTTGGGGGGCCAAGGCAGGAGGATTCCTTGAGCTCCAGACTTCAAGACCAGCCCGGGCAACATAGCAAGACCTTGTCTCTCCAAAAAAGGCGGGGCACGCTGGCTCATGCCTGTAATCCCAGCAGTTTGGGAGGCCGAAGTGGGTGGATCATTTGAGGTCAGAAGTTCAAGACCAACCTGGGCAACATGGCAAAACTCCATCTCTACTAAAAATAAAATAAATTAGCTGGGTATGGTGCATGCTTCTGTAATCCCAGCTACTTGGAAGGCTGGGCAGGAGAGTCACTTGAGCCCAGGAGGCAGAGGTTGCAGTGAGCCACAATTGCACTGAGTTTTGGAGTGGGACTACAGATGTGTACTACCACAACTAGCTAATTTTTTATTTTTTGTAGGGACAGGGTCTCACTGTTTCCCAGGCTGGTCTCAATCTCCAGGGCTCAAGCTATCCTCCCTCCTGTGCCTGCCAGAGTGTTGGGATACAGGCATGAGCCTCTGCACCCAGCCCAGAAGCACTCTTGTCAGAGTACTGGCAGGCAAGAGAGGCAAGCTCAAAAGGCAACCAGCGAAGGGTTCGTGGAGGTGCCGTGTACGGTAGAGTAAGCAGGGTTGCAGAGTTTGTCTTTCCTTTTTTTCATTTTGAGACCGTCTCACTCTGTCATCCAGGCTGGAGTGCAGTGGCACAATCTCGGCTCACTGCAACTTCTGCCTCCCAGGTTCTAAGCGATTCTTCTGCCTCAGCCTCCCAAGGTGCTAGGATTACAGGCACCCACCACCATACCCAGCTAATTTTTGTGTTTTTAGTAAAGACAGGATTTCCCAACAACTACCTTTGTCCCAGCTACCAGCACCCCAACTGGGATGACCACAGTGGCCTCTGTGCTGTTCCCCCAGATCCACCCGCTTCCCTTCTCCCCACTTCTCTGCACCCAGGAGGCACCCCTAGCTTCCCTGTGTTCTGGATTAGGTTGGTTAAATTGAGGGAAGGAACCCACAGGAGATGGGCTGGAAGGAGGGGAGGTGGGAGTATTTTAAATAAAAAGCAAGAGCAAGGCTGGGTGCAGGGGCTCACACCTGTAATCTCAGCATTTTGGGAGGCCGAGAAGGGAGGATCACCTGTAGTCAGGCGTTTGAGACCAGCCTGACCAACGTGGAAAAACCCGTCTCTACTAAAAATACAAAATAAGCTGGGTGTGGTGGTGTGTGCCTGTAATCCCAGCTACTCAGGAGGCTGAGGCAGAAGAATTGCTTGAACCCGGGAGGTGGAGGTTGCAGTGAGCCAAGATGGAGCCATTGTACCCCAGCCTGGGCAACGAGAGCAAAACTCTGTCTCAAACAAACAAAAAACAGGAGCAATCTTATAAATGCAAAATCAGCATCATTTGCCATAACTAGAAAGTAACTCACTGTGCTCCCTCCCGCCGGGCCAGGTTTGGCAGTGGCTGCGCTTTGCACCCTCTGTGGCCACAGCTCCTATTGTATGGACCCTCTTCCATGGCTGTAGCCCTCCCGGGGGTCTGAAAGGCAGTTTCTGCCTTTGCCCTGTTAGGACTAAGGGCAGCAGTGGCTTTCCATTTGCTAGTCTGAGGATGCCTCACCATCCCAGCTGGTCACCTAACTGAGTGGATCTCAACCACAAGGGTAGTTTTGCCACCCTAGGGCATATTTGGCAATGTCTGGAGACATTTGTGCTTGTTACCACAGGAGCGGGGGTGATACTGACATCTAATGAGTAGAGGCCAGAGATGTTGTTAAACACCGTACAATGCAGAGGACGCCCCTACAGCAAACAATCCTCCCTCTGAAAAGTCAGTAGTGCTTAGGTTGAAAAACTCTGTGGCCGGGTGCGGTGGCTCACACCTATAATCCTAGCACTTTGGGAGGCTGAGGCAGGAGGATCGCTTGAGACCAGCCTGGCCAACATGGTGAAACCACATTTCTACTAAAAATAAAAAATTAGCATGGCGTGTTGGCACGTGCCTGTAATTCCAGCTACTTAGGAGGCTGAGGCAGGAGAATCACGTGAACCCCAGAGGCAGAGGTTGTAGTGAGCTGAGATTGTACCACTGCATTCCCCTGCCTACAGAGTGAGACTCTGTCTCAAAAAATGAAAAAGGAGGAGGAAGGGAAGGAAGGAAACTGCGAGGAGGGCAGCATAGAGTTCTGGGTGTTTTGAACACTTGGAGGGGGCTGGGGGACCTGTGAGGGAGGAAGTCCAGGTGCATAGGGCTCACCAAAGTTACACAGGCAAGGAGGGCACACAGGGCTGGGCTGAGCCCACGACAGGGGCTGCGTGGTGCTGGCTTCCCACAGCCTATGCTCTGCTTCCCACTAGAGAAGGGACGGGGAAGTAGCCAGCAGCTGGAGAGG
The DNA here is from genome assembly GCF_001604975.1 of Cebus imitator. Classification (NCBI taxonomy): domain Eukaryota; kingdom Metazoa; phylum Chordata; class Mammalia; order Primates; family Cebidae; genus Cebus; species Cebus imitator. The sequence goes on from NW_016107433.1 coordinate 2,095,645, forward strand.
AAAGGGAAAGGGGAAGTGGTGACCCCATGGGAACTTACATCCGTTATTTCATCTTCTTGGCCTCTTCCCAGGGGTGGTTTCCCAGGAAGAGAAGTAAAAGCTGAGGGGTGCGGCCTGAGTAGGGGACACGAGGGTGAGGTCACTGATGCACAGAGGGGAGCAGAGGGACCCTGCTTGTGTCACCTTTGGGTATCGGATGGCGGAGTGGGAGGAAAAGAGGAACAAGGCGGCCCATCTACCCCGATGCAGCTCGGGGTTGCAGGAGCAGCGGCGCTCCCGGGACAGCCTGGGGAGGAAGTTTTGAGGGTGCACCCTCCACCCTGCATGATCCTAGGAAGCAAGGAATCCAGAGAGGTTTCTGGTGTTTTGTTTGTTTGTTTACGCTCTGGCGATGTCAGCCAGGCTGGAGGGCAGTGGTACAATCATAACTCGCTGCAGCCTCAACCTCTCAGGCCCAAGCAATCCTCCCATTCAGCCTCCTGAGTAGCTGACACTATAGGTGCATGCGACTATGCATGGCTAATTTTTTTTTACTTTTTGTAGAGATGGGGTTTCTCCATGTTGTCCAGGCTGGTCTCGAATTCCTGGCCTTAAGCAATCCTCTGGCCTTGACCTCCTAAAGTTCTGGAATTAGAGATGTGAGCCACCATACCTGGCTCAGAGAGGTTTCAACCAGAGCAGCTGAAGGGCTAGGAGTAATAAGGGGCCAAGCAGAATTTCAAAAGGAAATAATCATAAAGCTATGATAATAGCAATAATAATAATATGGTGGTAATATAGTATTCTCCTTGTCACAAGAGCATTCTAAGAGCAGGTAATCCAAGGGTACATTTTCTTTGATCTGACTCCAGTCAGGTGGCCAGAGCGATCTGATCTTTCTAAGATGCAAATCCAATACCATAACATTATGCAGATAGTGAGCATGTTGTAATCCCCATTTAACAGATATGGGAGCTGGGGCTAAGAATGGTGGGAGAACTTGGCTGGGA
>NW_016107433.1:2098729-2100092 GCF_001604975.1 Cebus imitator
AGAGATGGGGTTTCACCATGTTGACCAGGATGGTCTCGATCTCTTGACCTCATGATCCACCCGCCTCGGCCTCCCAAAGTGCTGGGATTACAGGCTTGAGCCACCGCGCCCGGCAATCCGATCAATTCTTACAATCGGTTTGCTCTGCAAAACCTTCCACAGTCCTGGTAGTGTTAGATGTTCCTGTGACATTTTGTTCCTCCCCTGGGAGGTCTCCTCAGGATCTGGTTCTGAGTGTTTCATGATCTTCTCCCCAGTTAGATCTTTTTTTTTTTTGAGGCAGAGTCTCGCTCTGTCACCCAAACTGTAGTGCAGTGGCGCAATCTTGGCTCATTGTAACCTCCAACTCCCAGGTTCAAGTGATTATCCTACCTCAATCTCCTGAGTAGCTGGGATTACAGGCATGTGCTACCACGCCCAGCTAATTTTTGTATATTTAGTAGAAACGGGGTTTTACCATGTTGGCCAGGCTAGTCTCAAACTCCTGACCTCAGGTGATCTGCCCACCTTGGCCTCCCGAAGTGCTGGAATTACAGGTGTGAACCACGGTGCCCGGTTCCCCATTTAGATCTTTTTATTTTTTATTTTTATTTATTTTTTTCTTGAGACCTTCAAAGCTACTGCAAATCAACCCCATTTAGATCTTAAGCTCACTGATCATCTTCGCCTGATTATCTCCAGCCTCTACCCTCATCCCAGCACCGAGCACAGGACCCGCGACCCAGGCAGGTACTAAGAAATCGGAATTGAAATCTGGTACTGAAAACCTCCAAATTCCATCACTGCATTTCCAGCAAATGGAGTTAACGGCTGGTCTCTAGTCTCTCAATGACTTTGCCTCTGCCTTAGCCTATAAGTAACTTACTGCCAAAATATCATTTTTTCCAAGAAGCCTTCTGGGTTTAGTATTCCTCCCACTAGAGTTTTCTTAGCACTTGTATGAATGAATCCAGCACCCTGAGTTGTAATTGTTTCTTTACCTGTTCATTTCCCAACCAGTCTGAGGATGCCTGGAGGGCCGGGGCTGTGACCTAGCCCCCGGAAGGTCCCTGGTGATAAGTAATAGTTGTAGAGCACTTTCTGTGTACTACTTCATTTAAGTATCACGACAAGGCCGGGTTCAGTGGTTTGTCTGTAATCCCAGCGCTTTTCGAGGCTAAGGCAGGAGGATTGCTTGAAGCCAGGAGTTTGGGACTAGCCTGAGCAACACAGACTCCATCATTATAAAAAAAATTTAAAAATCAGCCGGGCACAGTGGCTCACGTCTGTAATCCCAGCACTTTGGGAGGCTGAGGCAGGCGGATCACCTGAGGTCAGAAGTTCGAGACTAGCCTGACCAATATGGTGAAACCCCGTCTTTAAT
>NW_016107433.1:2100322-2102792 GCF_001604975.1 Cebus imitator
TTTTTTAAAGATGGGGTTTCACCGTGATGGCCAGGCTGGTCTTGAACTCCTGACCTCAGGTGATCCACCCACCTCGGCCTCCCAAAGTGCTAGGATTACAGGCGTGAGCCACTGCGCCTGGCCGATACTAGATTTCCAAATTGTTACAATCTGTTCTTAGTGTAAGTGAAGAAAGTGGTTCCTGGCCGGGTGCGGTGGCTCACACCTGTAATCGTAGCACTTTGGGAGATCGAGGTGGGTGGATCACCTGAGGTCAGGAGTTCAAGACCAGCCTGGCCATCACGGTGAAATCTCATCTTTAAAAAAAAAAAAAAAAGTGGTTCCTGTGCAGTGTTCATGCCTGTAATCTCAGCACTTGGGGAGGCTGAGGCAGGTGGATCTCTTGAGGTCTGGACTTCAAGACCAGCCTGGCCAAGATGGTGAAACCCCATCTCTACTAAAAATACAAAAATTAGCTGGGCATGGTGGCACGTGCCTGTAGTCCCAGCTACTCCGGGGGCTGAATCGGGAATCGCTTGAACCTAAGGGGCGGAGGTTGCAGTGAGCTGAGATCATGCCCCTGCACTCCAGTGTGGGCAACAGAGTGAGACTCTGTATCAAAAAATAAATAAATAAAATAAATAGGCTGGGCATGGTGGCTCATGCCTATAATCCTAGCACTTTGGGAGGCCGAGATGAGTGGATCACCTGAGGTCAGGAGTTCAAGACCAGCCTGACCATCATGCTGAAACCCCATCTTTTAAAAAATTTTAAAAATGATAAATAGAGGTACTGTTAGCCCCATCTTACAGAGAGAAGTTCTAAACTTGGCCAATCCCACACAGCCAGGAAGTAGAAGAAAGGGAACTTGAGGCCAGGCGCAATGACTCACGTCTGTAATCCCAATACTTTGGAGGCTGAGGCAAGCAGATCACTTGAGGCCAGGAGTTTGAGACCAGCCATGCCCGACATAGCAAAACCACATCTGTACTAAAAATACAAAAAATTACCAGGGCATGGTGATACAGCCCTGTAGTCCTGGCTACCCTGGAGGCTGAGGCAGGAGAATCATTTGAACCCAGGAGGCGGAGATGGAAGAGTGAGTCAAGATTGTGCCACTGCACTCCAGCCTGGGTGACAGAGCCTGACTCTCAAGTAAAAGAAAGAGGATTTGAATCCAGCTCTTGCCCACTCCATAGTAGTATTGGTTGCATAACTGAGTGAGGGGCTGGGGCGATGTTCAAGTAGCTCCGGCACACCCTGGACTCCTGCTCATCTTCTCCCAGAGACATAGCCCCACTCCAGCCTGCAGGCAGTCGCCCGAGAGCTGTACTCACATAGCTTTCTTAGTGCACAATAAAGGCATGTTGTTCTTCTTTGCCCTGAGAAGCTGCCCCACTTCCTGCCGCCCCACAGAAAGGTCCTGGGAATGGTTATTGCTTTGCTGATGAATAGCCTCTGGAGTAGCGTAAGAAACAAAAGACCTCACATTAAGAAGCTGACTTCCAGATCACTGGGCCACCCCTCTCCTTGCTGGGCACAACATATGGTTCAAAAACCTGAAACAAGTACGTTACCTTTGACCCAGTAACTCCACTTGGAGAATTCATCTTAAAGACCTGCCCATACAATTTCTCAAAGGTGTACGAAAGAAGGAGTTCCTCACAACGTTGCTTACAGCACTAAGCATTGGCCAGGCTCAGTGGCTCACAGCTGTAATCCCAGCACTTTGGGAGGCCAAGGAGGGTGGATCACTTGAGGTGCGGAGTTTGAGACCTGCCTGACCAACAGGTGAAACCCTGTCTCTACTAAAAATACAAAATTAGCCAGGCATAGTGGTGCATGTCTGTAATCCCAGCTACTTGGGAAGCTGAGGCAGGAGAATCGCTTGAACCTGGGAGGCGGAGGTTACAGTGAGCCGAGATCGTGCCACTGCACTACAGCCTGGGCGACAGTGTGAGACTTTGTCTTAAAAGAAAAAAAAGTTTGAGAGCTGGGCGTGGTGGTTCATGCTTGTAATCCCAGCACTTTGGGAGGCCGAGGCCGGTGGTTCACAAGGTCAGGAGTTGAAGACCAGCCTGATAAACATGGTGAAACCCTGTGTCTACTAAATATACAAAAATTAGCCAGGCATGGTGGTGCGTGCCTGTAATCCCAGCTACTCAAGAGGCAGGCGCATCGCTTGAACCCGGGAGGTGGAGGTTGCAGTGAGCAGAGATCATGCCACTGCACTCCAGCCTGGGTGACAGACAGAGCAAGACTCCGTCTCAAAAAAAAAAAAGTTGAGACCAGCCTGGCCAACAGGGTGAAACGCTGTCTCTACTAAAAATACAAAAATTAGCTGGACGTGGTGGCACACGCCTGAAATCCCAGGTACTCGGAAGGCTGAGGCAGGAAAATCACTTGAACCCAGGAGGCAGAGGTTGTAGTGAGTTAAGACAGCCACCATTGCACCCCAGCCTGGGCAACAGAGCAAGACTCCATCTCAAAA
>NW_016107433.1:2103842-2106350 GCF_001604975.1 Cebus imitator
AAAAAAAAAAAAAAAAAAAAAAGGGAAAAAAACAGCTGATGAAGCACATAATAGGCAACATTTATAAACACAGAGCTTATCTCTGCCAGACACTGGTCTGAACATGTACTAGCTCATTTGATTCCTAGATAACCCTAAATGGGAGGTTCTCTATTAACATCACCAACCCATTTAATAGATGGGGAAATTGAGGCATAGAGTCAATCACTTGCACCTAGCTAGCAAGTGACAGAGCTGAGATTTGAGCCCAAGAGCCCTGGCTCCAGAGTTTGTGTTCTCCAGCACTACTCAATTCTGCCTTTTCGTGGTTTTGCACTAAAGCCACAGCCCAGCACCAGCTCTTGCCAGGAATGGGGTGGGGGAAAAAGAAGCTCACAACTGGGGAGAATTTATCACAAACTTGACCCCAGCACCATCCAAGTCAGGCCATTTTGGGGCTCTGGGCTTATCTATTTTCTTTTTGTACTTTTTCAGACTTTTAGGTCATACTATGACTAAGTTCTGTCTACGAGGAGGAACGTCTGCACGAAAACCAGCCTCCAACCCAGCCCCAGCAGGCACAGGCCCCAAACTGGCATTTAGAAAAAGGGAAGTGGCTTCTGGGGTGCCAAGCAGAACAAGGGGCTTGCTGGCTGGCTCTGGAAAGGTAGGACTCTGCCAATGGCCAGGGTGTGAGTCACCGCACCCGGCCTCATCTTACCGATATTTAATAACTGGTAGAGCCTGGGAACCAGGCCAATCAGAAGGAGGACCAGCCATTGACACCAGCACAGGACCCTTTTTTTTTTTTTCTTTTAATGAAAAAGAATACGCCGGGTACAGTGGCTCACACCTGTAATCCCAGCAATTTGGGAGTCTGAGGCAGGCACATCACAAGGTCAAGTTCAGGCAGGTAAGATAAGACCCAGAGCAGTGGCTCATGCCCTGGCCATCTGCAGAGTCCAAGACGCTGCTGGATCAGGCTTTACCCTTTTGGTTGCTGGATAGTGGGGAGGTAAGGGGCATCCTGAGAGGAAATGGAACTCTAAGGAGACCCTGAGGGACTCAGGGAAGCAGCAATGTATCCACTAATATGGAAAAATTTCAATACTATATTTTGGCAACTAGAATAGTCCCATCAGTGGTCCTAGTGAGGGATCAGCCCTGGTGATAATGATTTGTGATTAACCAGGCAATGTGATGGGGAGCTAAATGACATTTAAGCTGAGTTAACCAGAGCATTTCTGGCAGAAGTCACCAACTGTAATCCCTGTACTTTGGGAGGCTGAAGCAGGTGGATCACCTGAGGTCAGGAGTTCGAGACCAACCTGGCCAACATGATGAAACCCTATCTCTACTAAAAATACAAAATTAGCTGGGCGTGGTGGCACATGCCTGTAATCTCAGCTACTCGGGAGGATGAGGCAGGAGAATCACTTGAACCCGGGAGGCGGAGGTTGCCGTGAGCCGAGATCATGCCAGTGCCATTGCACTCCAGCCTGGGCAACGAAAGCAAAACTCCATCTCAAAAAAAAAAAAAAAGATAAGATCATCCTTGTTGGCCAGGTGTGGTGGCTCACTCTTGTAATTCCAGCACTTTGGGAAGCTGAGGCGGGCAGATGACTTGAGGTCAGGAGATCAAGACCAGCCTGGCCAATATGGTGAAACCCTATCTCTACTAAAAATACAAAAATTAGCTGGGTGTGTTGGCGGGTGCCTTTCCTTACCCAGTTACTCAGGAGGCTGAGGCAAGAGAGTTGCTTGAAATAGGGAGGGGAGATTGCAGTGAGCTGAGATGGCACCACTGTACTCCAGCCTGGGTAACAAGCAAGACTATGTGTATGTATGTATGTATGTATATATATATATGGATTATCCTTCCTTATTGCCCTGGGTTGTAAATGTCCCTGACTTCCTTGTCTGTTTATTCCATTAGATCAAAAGCTCTTTCAGGGTAGGGAGTGGCCACTGTCACCAGCTAAGTGCTTGTGCATGCTAGGTGCCAGTGAGTGTTTATTGAATGAGTGAGTAAGTGAATCCATGTAGCCTGAAAAGCTGGAGAGTTACTCTGGAGAATTATAGACCCCTCTTCCTGTATTTGGACTCTGGAATTTTCTAGGCCCCATTGGAACCCTTGCCCTTTGCCCAGGTTACATTGATCTGTAGGTCTCCACCCTGGCAGGAAGCTCTTGCCACCGGCCACAGTCTGGCTCCAGCCTGGCCAGCTCCACCTTTTCTGACTGTAACTTGTGGCAAGACCAGGACACAGCCCTTCCCGAAACACATGAGTAGGTGAGAACGTGGGGTGGACAATCCATCTAATCAGTCCTCACTGACTCTGGTAAGGGGATGAACTCATCCTAGTTTACATGGGATTTTTGTCTTACACCCCTGGGGGATCTGAAGTCCCAGGCAAATAGGGGCAGTTGGTAGCACCGGGTTGGTTGGGTCATCTTTGTGGACAGTGGAGGGAGTGAGACTTTCAACAAGTCTCCTTTTTTTTTTTTTTTTTTTTTTTTTTTTTTTTTT
>NW_016107433.1:2106445-2109250 GCF_001604975.1 Cebus imitator
GCGATCTCGGCTCACTGCAACCTCCGCCCCCCGGGTTCAGGCAATTCTCCTGCCTCAGCCTCCTGAGTAGCTGGGATTACAGGCACGCACCACCATGCCCAGCTAATTTTTTGTACTTTTAGTATAGACGGGGTTTCACCATGTTGACCAGGATGGTCTCGATCTCTTGACCTTGTGATCCACCCGCCTCGGCCTCCCAAAGTGCTGGGATTACAGACTTGAGCCACCGCGCCCAGCCAAGACCAAGTCTCACTGTGTCACCAGGCTGGAGTACAGTGGCACAGTCTCGTCTCACTGCAACCTGCAACTCCCTCGTTCAAGCTATTCTCCTGCCTCAGCCTCCGGAGTAGCTCGGATTACAGGCCTGTGCCACCATGAACAGCTAATTTTTGTATTTTTAGTAGAGACGGGGTTTCACCATGTTGCCAGGATGATCTCAGTGTCCTGACGTCCTGATCTGCCTGCCTCGGCACCCCAAAGTGCTGGGATTATAGGCATGAGCCACCGCCCCAGCCAAACACGGATTTTCATGTTGTTGCTGCTTAGCACAGTGATGCCCATAATGGGCTCATCACAGCTCTGCCACTTACTGGCAGTGAAAATCACATTACCTCTTGGTTTCCTCAAGTGGAGATAGAATAGTATCTTCCACATAGAGGTGTATGAAATGATACAAGTGGGTCAGGTGTGGTGGCTCATGCCCATAATCCCAGCACTTTGGGAGGCCTGGTTGGGAGGATCACTTGTGCCCAGAGTTTGACAGCAGCTTAGACAACATAGTGAGACCCTATCTCTACAAAAACTAATAAAAATTAGCCAGACATGGTGGTGTGCACCTGTAGTCCCAGCTACTTGAGGCTGAGGTGGGAGAATCGTTGAGTTCCAGAGTTTGAGGCTGAAGTAAGCTATGTTCACAGCACTGCACTGCAGCCTGGGTGACAGAGTAAGATCCTGTCTCAAAGAAAACCCAAAAAACAAAAACCAACAAACTTCTATTGTGATATTGTGATATAATTCACATACCATATAATTCACTCATTTAAAGTGATTAGGTCAACATTTCTGGTGTATTACATCATCACCACAACCGAAGTTTATTTTCTTTTTTTAATAGATGAAGTCTCACTATGTTGCTCAGGCTGGTCTTGAACTTCTGAGCTCAAGCCATACTCCTGCCTTGACCTCCCAAAGTACTGGACTCCCAGTGCTTGGACTCCAAAGTGACATGAGCCACTGTACCTGGCCAGAGACCAAATAATTTTTCATTTTAGCTACAGCTGATCTCTATTCATTGTATGTCTTCAATTATCTTTTGCCCCATTACCTTTTTATTTGAAACAGAGTTTCACTCTTGTTGCCCAGGCTGGAGTACAGTGGTGCTATCTCAGCTCGCTGCAATGTTTGCCTCCCAGGTTCAAGGGATTTTCCTGTCTCAGCTTCCCGAGTAACTGGGATTACAGGCACCTACCACCACGCCCAGCTAATTTTTCTATTTTTAGTAGAGAGAGGGTGTTTCATCATATTGGCCAGGCTGGCATCGAACTCCTGACCTCAGGTGATCTGCTGCCTCTATTCCTTTTTTTTAATCTTTTAGAGAAATAATATTTGAAATATAAAGAGAATAAATATATCACATATATAAATTATAAAGCATAATAATATAGAGAATAATTATGAGCTCACCACTCAGCCCAGTTCTTTCTCTCTAGAGAAATACCTGTCAGAAGATGAGGAATTTAATGTCCTTGTCAAGCTTCTTGGCTTCCCTCCCAAGCAATTCCCAATTTTTAATAGTTATATATTATTCATAACATTTACATCTTGTACTCTAGCTATAATTAAGTCTCCTGTGCTTTGTCTCGAGGTTGAGTCTAAATACTGAAAACAGTAAACAGCATCGTGATTCTGTAAACACCCCTCACTTGAGAACTCCTGGCTCCCAAGAGAAGAAAATGGGATCCTGTGCAATGCCACAGTTTTCAGTCTCAAGAGGCTCAATGTCATGGTTATCAGATGCAGAAGAGATCACAGGCCTCCTTCTAACTAACTGAGTCATTTTACAGAAGAGAAATTGAGACTTAAAGAAGTAAATACATTTTGCTTCAAGTCATAAGATTTGTCAATTCCACGCATTGTGTTCTGGCCTCCTCCTGGGATTTTATAAATAAGTAAATAAATGAGGCCAGGCACAGTGGCTCATGCCTGTAATCCCAGCACTTTGGAAGGCCAAGGTAGGTGGATTGCTTGAGTTCAGGAGTTCAACACCAGCCTGGCCAAAATAGTAAAACCTCATCTCTACTAGAAATAGAAAAATTACTGGAGCGTGGTGGCACACACCTGTAATCCCAGCTACTCGGGAGGCTGAGGCAGGAGAATTGCTTGAACCCAGTAGGTGGAGGTTGCAGTGAGCCCAGATCATGCCACTGCACTCCAGCCTGGGTGACAGAGCGAAACTCTGTCTCAAAAAAATAAAAATAAATAAATAGATGATGTTAGCTACAAAGTCCCTTTTTTGAAGGGAAATCAAACTATACAGACTTCACATCAAACCCCATCTCTACTAAAAATACAAAAATCGGCCGGGCGCGGTGGCTCACGCCTGTAATCCCAGCACTTTGGGAGGCCGAGGCGGGTGGATCACGAGGTCAAGACATCGAGACCATCCTGGTCAACATGGTGAAACCCCGTCTCTACTAAAAACTACAAAAAATTAGCTGGGCATGGTGGCGCGTGCCTGTAATCCCAGCTACTCAGGAGGCTGAGGCAGGAGAATTGCCTGAACCCAGGAGGTTGGGGTGAGCCGAG
>NW_016107433.1:2110305-2116219 GCF_001604975.1 Cebus imitator
TTGAGATGGAGTTTCTCTCTTGTTGTCCAGGCTGGAATACAATGGCACAATCTCAGCTCACCAAAACCTCCACCTCCCCAGTTCAAGTGATTCTCCTGCCTCAGCCTCCCAAGTAGCGGGGATTATAGGCATGTGCCATCATGCCTGGCTAATTTTGTATTTTTTTTTTTAAAGAGGATTTCTCTATGTTGGTCAGGCTGGTCTCTAACTCCCGACCTCAGGTGATTCACCCATCTTGGCCTCCCAAAGTGCTGGGACTACAGGCATGAGCCACCACGCCAGGCCGATTTCACCTAATTCTTGAAACCACTCAACAAAGTAGGTCCCATTATTATTCTCAGTTGTACAGATAAGGAAATTAGAAGTTCAAAGAGAGTCTGTGGCTCTGACTCAAAGGCTTATTACTAGCAGGTAGAAAAGTAGGATTCAGGCCAGTGTGGTGGCTCACACCTGTAATCCCAGCACTTTGGGAGGCCGAGGTGGACGGATCTTTTGAGCCCAGGAGCTGGAAATCAGCTAGGGCAACATGGTGAAACCCATCTCTACAAAAAATACCAAAATTAGCCGGGCATGGTGGGATACACCTGTAGTCCCAGCTACTCAAGAGGCTGAGGTGGGAGGATTGCTTTAGCCCGGGAGGCAGAAGGAGGTTGTAGTGAGCTGAGATTGCACTATTACACTCCAGCCTGATCTTGTCTCAAAAAAAAAAAAAGAAGAAGAAGAAGAAGAGCAGGATTCAGACCCAAGCAGTCAGACACTGGTCTGTGCTAGGAACCACTGTGCCAGGATGGTCTTAAGCCAGAACACCAGCCTCCCTGCCTCTGCCATGAAACTTGTTGTTTCTCTCTCTAAGCCTCAGTCGCCTCCTCTGCGAAATGGGAATGATTGTGTCTGCTCTATAGGCCAGTTGGAGGACCAAATGCCCCTCGGGTTCCAGCCCTGGTCACTGCTCCCCTGGCCCTGTGGCTGTTGTGGGAGCTCCAGCTGGGCTGAATAACAGGGGGCTCAGGGCATCCTCTTGCCTCCCTTCTCTTGGCTGCCCTGGAGTCTGGAATTTCAGGTCCCCACAACAGCCTATTTCTTGCTAAATTAAGCAAGGTTTGCCACTTAGTTCAAATGGCACCCAGAAACAAAAGCCCACCCTGATTTCAGTGACATACCACGGAGATTAAGAGACTGCAGAGGGCAGTGGCCCAGGGTTCAAATTCTAGCTCTGTCATTTTTATTATGTGTGATGGTGACCTTTAGGTGTCAACTTGACTGGATCAAGGGATACCCAGATAGCTCATAAAGCATTCTTTTTGTGTATGTCTGGGAGAATGTTTCCTATAGAGAGTGGTATTTTGAATCAGTGGACTGAGTGAGGAAGAGTCACCCACGCCCACGTGGGTGGGGACCATTCAGTCTGCTGAGGGCCAGGATAGAACAAAAAGGCAGACAGGAAAGGCGAATTCACTCACTTTCTCTCTCTCTTCTTCTAGAGCTGGGACATCTGCCTTCTGCCAGTACATCAGAACTCCAGAGACTCCCGTCTTCTGACTCTGGGACTTGTACCGGCGCACCCTCGACGTTCTCAGGCCTTCAGCCTAGGACCGAAAGGCTTAGACTGAGCCATGCTACTAACTTCCCAGTTCTCCAGCTTATAGATGGCTTATCCTAGGGCTTCTTGGCCTCCATAATCCCATAAGTCGATTTCCCTAATAAATCCCCTCTCATCTCTCTCTGAATGTATCCTATATGTTCTCTTCTTGGGAGAACCCTAATATACTGTGTAACATCAGGCAAATCTCTTTGCTTCTCTGTGAGTCTCTGCTTCCAAATCTGAAAAATAGCTACACCTGTAGCCCCAGCACTTTGCGAGGTTGAGATGAGAGGATCACGTGAGGCCGGGATTCACAACTAGCCTAGGCAACATAGTGAGTCCTCATCTCTAATAAAAAACAAACAGGGCCAGGTCTGGTGGCTCATGCCTGTAATCCCAAGTTACTCAGGAGGCTGAGGCAGGAGAATCACTTGAACCCAGGAGGCAGAGGTTGCTGTGAACCAAGCGCCACTGCACTCCAGCCTGGGTGACAAAGCAAGCCTCCATCTGAAAAAAAGAAACAAAAAACTAGGCCAGGAGTGGTGGTTCACGTCTGCAATCCCAGTACTTTGGGAGGCTGAGGTGGGTCAGGAGTTCGAGACTACCCTGGCCAACATGGTGAAACCCTGACTCACTAAAAATACAAAAATTAGCCATGTATGGTGGCACCTGCCTATAATCTCAGCTACTAGGGAGGCTAAGCCAGGAGAATTGCTTGAACCCAGGAGACAGAGGTTGCAATGAGCCGAGATCAAGCCACTGCACTCCTGCCTGGGCGACAGAGTGAGACTTCATCTCAAAAAAATAGATAAATAATTAAAAAATTAAAAACAACTACAACAAAATCTGTACAATCTATATATGTATGTATTATAGCAAAGGGCTGTATGAAGACTGGTGAGATAATGCATAATACGGTGCGCTTCAATAGATAGTAGCTATCACTTTTATCATACATTATAACGCAATTATTGGCATCTAGCACAATGCCTGATACATAATTGGCTTTCAATAAATAATAAATGGATAAGTGTTTACTTGTCTCCCTCCCACAGTACCTTATGAGGTTTTTGTTTTGTTTTGTTTTGTTTTTTTCTGAGACGGAGTCTTGCTCTGTTGCCCAGACTGGAGTGCAGTGGCGCCATCCGGGCTCACTGCAACCTCCATCTCCAGGGTTCAAGTGATTCTCCTGCCTCAGCCATGTGCCACCACACCCGGCTAATTTTTGTATTCTTAGTAGAGACGGGGATTCACCATGTTGGTCAGGCTAGTTTCAAACTCGACCTCCTGATTCGCCTGCCTTGGCCTCCCAAAGTGTTAGGATTACGGGCGTGAGCCACCGCGCCTGGCCACACCCAGCCCTTTTAAAAAAATTTTATTATTCTTTGAGACAGAGTCTTACTCTTTCCCAAGGCCGCAGGCTGGAGTGCAGCAGCATGATCATGGTTCACTACAGCCTCAACTTCCCAACCTCAAGTGATCCTCCTGCTTCAGCTTCCCAAGTAGCTGGGACTACAGGTATGAGCCACCATGCTGTTAATTTTTTAAATTTTTTGTAGAGATGAGGTCTCACCGTGTCGTCTGGTTTGGTCTCTAACTTGTGAGTTCAAGCAATCTATCTGCTTCGACCTCTCAAAGCGTTGGGATTACAACGCAGGTGTGAGCCACTGCAACTAGCCTATTATAAGCTTCTTTTTTTTTTTTTGAGGGCGAGTCTTACTCTGTCACCCAGGCTGGAGTGCAGTGGCATGATCTTGGCTCACTGCAACCTCTACCTCAGCCTCCAAAGTAGGTAGGACTACAGGTACCTGATACCATGCCTGGCTAATTTTTTTTTTTTTTTTTTTTTTTTTTTTGAGTTGGAGTTTCAGTCTTGTTGCCCAAGCTATAGTGCAATGGCATGATCTTGGCTCATTGCAACCTCTACCTCCCAGGTTCAAGCAGTTCTCCTGCCTCAGCCTCTCAAGTAGCTGGGATTACAGGCACATACCACCATGCTCCCCTAATTTTTTGTATTTTTAGTAGAAATGGGGTTTCACCACGCTGGCCAGGCTGGTCTCAGGCTCCTGACCTCAGGTGATCAGCCCACTCCAGCCTCCCAAAGTGCTAGAATGATAGGCTTGAGCCACCACATCCAGCCCCTTATGAGCTTCTTAAAGGCAGGGACTATATTTTGTTTATTTCTTTGTTCCTAGTGTTAAGCAGAATGCTTGCCATTTGGGAGTGCTTAATGAATGTTTGTTGTTTGGGCTAATGGATGGGAACAGACATCATCCATGGTGCTAAAACCACAAGGTGAAGGGGCTGATGGAGAACTTGATAATGGAGAGATCTGCTGACACCCACAGAACCATAGCATCCTGAAAGTGAGTCAGCCAGAGGATTTCTTGCTTCCAGATATGATGCTATGGGAAACGCCCAGCCCCACTTATAAAATATTTTTCCTAAAAAATTGATCTGGATCAAGTCAAGCCTGTATATCTCGGTACTAGTTCATGTGACTTATGAGATGGAGGAACACATTTAATGACACCCAAAGATGCATGCAACCAAAAGCAAAATGCAGGGCTGGGCACGGTGGCTCACGCCTGTAATCCCAGCACTTTGGGAGGCCAAGGCGGGATAATCACTTGAGGTCAGGAGTTCAAGACCAGCCTGGTCAATATGGTGAAATCCCATCTCTACTAAAAATACAAAAATTAGCTGGGCATGGTGGCACGTGCCTGTAACCCCAGCTACTAGGGAGGCTGTGGCAGGAGAATCGCTTGAACCCAGAAGGTAGAGGTTGCAGTGAGCTGAGATCACACCATTGTGCTCCAGTCTGGATGAAGAAGCAAGACTCTCAAAAAAATACAGCACATCCTACAGGACAAATGACTCCATGGTTTGTTTTTGTTTTTGTTTTTGTTTTTAAAGAAGTCTGCTGGGCGAGGTCTCAAAAAAAATGTATGTATTATTTGGGCGTGATGGCCCATGCTTGTAATCCCAGAACTTTGGGAGACCAAGGCAGGCAGATCCTTCGAGCTCAGGAGTTTGAGACCAGCCTGGGCAACATGATGAAACCCCGTCTCTACAGAAAAATACAAAAATTAGCCAGCTGTGTTGGTGCATGCCTGCCTTCTCAGCTACTTGGGAGGCTTAGGTGGGAGGATTGGCTTGAGCCCAGGAAGTCATGGCTGCATTGAGCTCAGATTGGGCCCCTGTACTCCAGCCTGGGTGACAGAGTTAGACCATGTCTCAAAAAGAAACAAAAAATTCTGCAAAGACAAAAATAAAACAAGATTTGGTACAATTACAAAGTTTACAAATTGCAGAAAACAATTGGGGTGGGTGATGAATACCTGGGGTTTCATTATACTGTACATAGTGTATATTACACTATATATTTTTTAACACAAAGAAAGAAATAGTTTCAACATCAATACACTATTTTCTTTACTTTGTGTTTGAAATAAAACTGTTTTTTGCAGACTGGAAGGGTGGTACCCTTATCAGTTAGCACCGTTTCAACTGGAGGCGGTATAGCCAGTTCCCTCCCCTGCACACTGGCAGGCAGCCCGGCCAAGCAGTGGTAGGAAGGGGGCCTCCTCTCCTCCACACAGCCAGGAGCCTGATCAAGCTGCAATCCCTAGCAACTCCAATTTCCCTGGCGATTCCTGGTGGTTGGACTCTTCTCAGCAGAGGTCTGGAGAGGGGTAGCCCCCACCCCAGTCTGAGTCCATGACTGCCCCCCTTGCCAGGAAATGAAAGGGAGAAGACCACCTGAAGGATTGATCTGTTGCCTTCAGGCAGAAAACACACAGGAAGTGAAAGCCTGTCCAAGTCACACTCTGCAATGAGGAAGCCTGCAGTGTGTGATCTCATCTCATGCAAGCTCTGTTATTGGCCAGGTGGCAGGTTCTCTTATCTACCTACAGTGATCTCGAGGGCAAGGCCTCCGGCGGAACATTTCTTTTCCCCAGTGATGCCTGAAATTCCGCTGTTAGCGCTGGATCTCAGCAAGATCTCAGAGAGAGCTCAACTCCTGGAGTTTTCCCCAGTTGAGAAGTTAGGAAGCAATGGGCCTTATCACCTGCACGGACAGGTCTGCATACAGTCTAAGGGGATTCACAGACCCCACCAGAGCCCATCCACAGACACCAGGTTAAGAGCCCTGGACAGCATTTACAACTCCTTTGAAAGAAGCAGTTTTTAAATTTTTTTAGACGGAGTCTCACTCTGTCGCCCAGGCTGGAGTGCAGTGGCATGATCTCAGCTTACTGCAACCTCTGTCACCTGGGCTCAAGCAATTCCCCTACCTCAGCCTCCTGAGTAGCTGGGACTACAGGTGTG
>NW_016107433.1:2116605-2118632 GCF_001604975.1 Cebus imitator
TAGAGACGGGGTTTCACCATGTTGGCCAGGTTGGTCTCCATCTTCTGACCTCGTGATCCACCCGCCTCGGCCTCTCAAAGTACTGGGATTACAGGCTTTAGCCACCCTGGCAAAGTCTTTCTTGAGAGCCCTCTTTAAAGTGCAGATGGCCCTGGGAGGTTCGAATGAAAGAATTTTTTCCAGCAGATGCAAGAGATAACCTGAGAAGCTTTAGTGGCAAGGGCTGGGGAAGGAGAGCCTGGGGAGGGGAGGCTCCAGGTGGCCCACAGTTTTGCCTAGAACTGGGAAGGAATGTATTGACCCAAGAGGACTAATCACTCACATTTGTAGAGTGTTTTCAAGAACCTTACAAATTAAGTGCTATGAACATCCCCATTTGATAGATGAGGAAACCAAGATGGTGGAGATAAAGTCACTTAAGCTGCTCAACTAATGGCAGAGCCAGAAGTGAATCCAGGCTGGAGTGTAGTGGTGTGGTCATAGTTCACTGAAACCTCAACCTCCTGTGCTCAAATGATCCTCCTACCTCAGCCTCCAGAGTAGCTGGGACTACAGGCGTGCACTGCCATGCCTAGCTAATTAAAAATAATTGGGAGCTGGAAGACGGGGTCTCACCATGTTGCCCAGACCAGTCTCAAACTCCTAGGCTCAAGAGATCTCACCTCCCAAATGGCCTCCCAAAGTGCTGGGATTACAGTTGTGAGCCATCAGATCGGCTGAGGTATTCCTGTTTGATAGAAGAAAAAACAGAGGCCAGGCAGAGTGGCTCACGCCTGTAATCCCAGCACTTTGGGAGGCCAAGGTAGGTGGATCACTTGAGGTCAGGAGTTTGAGACCAGCCTGGCCAACATGGCAAAACCCCATCTCTACTAAAATACAAAAATTAGCCAGGCGTGGTGGTGTGTCTGCAATCCCAGCTACTCAGGAGGCTGAGGCATGAGAATCACTTGTACCTGGTAGGCAGAGACTGCAGTGAGCCAAGATCGAACCACTGCACTCTAGCCTGCGCAACAGAGCAAGACCCTGTACCAAAAGAAAAGAAAAAAGAGGAAACAGGAAGGCAATTCAGTGAATTTCCAAAGTCACACAGCACCTGTCTTCCACAAGGAGCCCCTCTGTGTTTCCGCCTCACCCTGGACACCTGATCTCTCTTAGGAGCTTGGAGAAGGACTTGCCGAGAAGTCTAAAGAGCGCATCAGGACTGACCTGACTTTGCTGCCCCTAATTGTTTTCTAAAATCCTTTTTATTGAATTATCAGAGTGTAATGGAAGAGTCGATGAGAGTCGCTGCAGAGTTACAAGGCCAAGGCTTGCTGGGTAGAAGAAAGTAAAGTCCCAAAGGCTCCCTGGGCCCAGTGATGGTATAAAATATGTATTTTTACATAACTGGGAGAAAAAAATAAGCAGACAGTGCATCCCCATGGGGGAAACGCCTCTTTCTGTATTTCCATTATCTTGTTCAAAGCACGATCCTAGCGGGAAAGGAAATACCAGAGACTTTTCCCTTTGAGCCTCCTGGGGGGTTAAGAGCAGAGGGAGCCAAGATATAGACATCCAAAAGGCCTGATTGGAAACCCATTGCACTTGAGGGGACAGGTTGGAGTGGGGGCTGGGCTGCTGGGTTGTCCAGAAATCCTCTGCAGTTGAGAAAGTACCCTCAGTGGGCTCAGAGGCACCTTTAGCTCTGGTTGAAATATTCCAAACATGCCTTCCCCAGGAGGAAGGGAAATAGGGGGTGGGCCTTTTGAAAGAATAACCCCCCCTTCAAATATTTATTGAGCAGCTGCTATGATCAGCCAAGAACTCTGCTTAGTGATTGTTTTTGTATTAGCTCATGCCAACTCACTTATACAAAGAATAACACTGACTTCCCCAAGGTCATAGGGCTAGTGAGTGGCTGACTCCACTTAATGCTGTGTAGTTCTGATCATGCTGGGAGAATAAAGGGAAAGGAGGTATCAGGGTAGACAAACCACCCAGACATGGTTGGCCACAGGCAGTCAGACAGGAAAGCTGTCTAACATTTG
>NW_016107433.1:2120646-2123521 GCF_001604975.1 Cebus imitator
GGAGGCTGAGGAGGGTGGATCACCTGAGGTTAGGAGTTCCAGACCAGCCTGGCTAACATGATGAAGACCCATCTGTACTAAAAATACAAAGTTAGCCGATGTGGTGGCACACACCTGTAGTCCCAGCCACTTAAGAGACTGAGACAAGAGAATCGCTTGAACATGGCAGAGGGAGGTTGCAGTGAGCAGAGATTGTGCCATTGCACCCTAGCCTGGGCAAGATGGAATCAGAATCCTTCTCAAAAAAAAAAAAAAAAAAAAAAAAAAGGCTGCTCGCTCAGTGGCTCATGGCTCACACCTGTAATCCCAGCACTTCGTCAGGCCAAGGCAGAAGGATGGCTTCAGTCCAGGAGTTCAAGATCAGGCTAGGCAATACAGGGAGATACAGCGCCCCTACTTCCCCTATCTGCCCAGATTCGTCTCCCTACAAAAAGACAAAAGAAAAAAAAAAGTAGTCTGGCATGGTGGTGTGCACCTGCAGTCCCAGCTACTAGAGAGGCTGAGGCAAGAGGATCGGTTGAGCCCAGGAGTTCGAGGCTGCAGAGAGTTGTGATCGCCCCACTGAACTCCAGCCTGGGAGAAAAAGCGAGACCCCATTTCCAAAACAAACAAAAAACAAACAAAAAGAATTCAGTCAAGTGTAAAAGTTCTTTCTGATCCCATGTCTTAGTGAGCACCGGCGGTGCTGGGATTCGAACCCCGTGGAATCAGAACCGTGTTCAGATCCCATAACCCATCTAGACCCTAGCAACTCCAGACTGGTGGGTCACCCGGTCTGCTGGAGGCCGAGGGGCGGGGCCGCGGGCGAGCCGTCATTCCCGCGGGGGAGGGTTCCGCGCTGCTGATTGGCTGAGGCCGGCAGGTGCGCCCTCAGCCAATCAGCGGAGCCGGAGGCGGTGCCTCCGAGGCTCACCTGGCGGCAGGCGCGCCGCCCCTCTCAGTGTCGTCGGAGCCTCAAAGCACCTGTGAGCTCGCGAAAGTCGGTTCAGACTCCAGCCCGGCCCAGACCGGCCCGACCCGACCGCACCCGGCCCCGGCCCCGGCCCTCGCTCAGCGTCCCCGGCCGACCATGGGCCCTTCGAGCCGCAGCCACTCCGCGCTGCTGCTGCTGCTGTTGCTGCTGCTGCAGGTACCTCGGGTCCCCGGCCTTGCGAGGGACGCGTCTGGCCGCACGCTCTGCGCCCCAGCCCCGCGCCCCTTCCGCTCCCGTCGTCACTGCTTCCCTTCTTCCAAGAAAGTTCGGGTCCCGAGGAGCTTAGCGGCCTGAAGCCTCGCGCGCTCCGGACCCCGCAGTGATGGGAGTGGGAAGGTGGTGAGGGGCGAGCGCTGCTTTGCCGCCTGGCCGCGGGCTCCGCGGGGTGGGCTCGGGCGGGCGGTGGGGGCGTGGAGCGGGGTGAAAGGCGCAATGTGGAGAAGGGGAGCTCCGGTGCAAGTCGAGGGGGAGGCAGGAGAGGTAGGGACGATCCCCGAGGGAGAGGGACATCGTTAGAAAAAAAAGGCACCTGCCATGCGAAGAAACGTTGTAAATAGGGGTCCCGGGGGTAAGAAAGTGGGGTCGGAGGAGGTGGGAGAGCCCCTTGCTCTGAGGACTAGCGCGTTCCCGGTCTAAGGAAAGAGGGGCTGGGGAGAGTGAAGACATCTCCAGTAAAACGAGAAAAGAGACCGGAAGGAAAGGTGGGCTAGGTCTAGAGGGGGTGACCCGGCGCCCCCCCCCCCCCACGCCCCACCCTGAGAGTTCCTGAGGGCTTGGCCGCCGCGGGTTTCGGGGTAGGGGAGGGTGACGTCGTTGCCCGGCGGGGGTCCTCCCCGAATCCCGACGCCGGGAGAGAGGGAGGGGCGGCGCTGTCGGTTTCGGTGTAAGCAGGAGGGGACACTCCGAGTCACCCAGTTCCATCTACCTTTCCCCCACCCCAGGTCTCGTCTAGGTTCTGCCAGGAGCCGGAGCCCTGCCACCCCGGCTTTGACTCCGAGAGCTACACATTCACGGTGCCTCGGCGGCACCTGGAGAGAGGCCGCGTCCTGGGCAAAGGTGAGGGCGCGCCGCCGGTGTCCATGGGAGGAGTGGGGTGGGGTTGGAAAGGGTCCGAGAAACTGCACTCCCACGCCCCTGGGTTGGAATGGGCAAGCTCCCTCCTTGGCTCAACCGAAACCCCTTTGGAATTTACACCGATTTGGGGATCCAACTGAGCACTGTGGTGGAGGGGGTAGTCCCGCCTGGTTGTTAACTATGTAATAAAGAAGCAGAGGTTGAGGGCATTTACTAGAAGCCTTCGTGTTTCTCTTATTGCCCTGAGGCACTGTAGAGACAGTGTCTCATTTCAGACTGCAAAAACCTGCTGGGCGTGAAGGCCCGGCGGGAATATTCCCGTTTTACAGATGAGCAAACCGAGGTTCAGAGGGTGACGTCCAGTTGCCCAGGGTCAGCAAAGCAGGTATCTGAACTGGGATCTGACTCCCACGCTCCATTAAGCACCATCTCTGGAATGACTGAATAGCAACCCTCTCCTGGTTACTGGGCTGGGGCTTTTGTTTATACAGATTAAAGCTTTCTTTTTTAAAGACAGGGTCTTGCTCTGTTGCCCAGGCTGGAGTGCAGTGGTGCAATCATATAGCTTACTGCAGCCTCCATCCTCTGGGCTCAAGTGATCTTTCCCACTTCAGCCTCCCTAGTAGCTGGTATCACAGGCATGTGCCACCATGCCTGGCTAATTTAAAAAAAAATTTTTAGGGTGGGCACGGTGGCTCACACTTGTAATCCCAGCACTTTGGGTGGCCAAGGCAGGCAGAGTCAGGATGGTCAAGTGGGCAGAGTCACTGAGGTCAGGAGTTCGAGACTAGCCTGGACAACATGGTGAAATCCTGTCTCTACTAAAAA
>NW_016107433.1:2125056-2130725 GCF_001604975.1 Cebus imitator
CCCAAAGTGCTGGGATTACAGGCTTGAGCCACTGGGCCCGGTGGCCACATGGATCTTTAGCAATCATGCTGTTGTTTTAAAGTTATTTTGAACTTTGGAAGTCGTTTGAATAGTGGGGCGGTTTTTTTTTTTTTTGGAGACAGTTTCACTTTTGTTGCCAGGCTGGAGTCCAATGACCTGATTTCAGCTCACCACAACCTTCAACTCCCAGGTTCAAGCAATTCTCCTGTCTCAGCCTCCTGAGTAGCTGGCATTACAGGCATGCACCACCATGCCCTGCTAATTTTGTAATTTTTTTTTAAATAGAGATGGGGTTTCTCCATGTTGGTCAGGTTGGTCTTGAACTCCCCACCTCAGGTGATCTGCCCACCTTAGCCTCCCAAAGTGCTGGGATTACAGGCATGAGCCTGGGTGTCGTTTTTTACAGAGAAGCTACAGCTGATTGATGAAGCATATTTGCTCTGTGTGCTCTAGAGCTTTCTATTGAATCAGAAGTTGCCTCAGACTCCTGGGCTCAAGTGATTTGCCTGCCCTGGCCTCCCGAAGTGCTGGGGTTACGGATGTGAGCCATTGTACAGCCTTGGACATTTTGTTGTCAATAGGCATTGCGGATTGGCTTCTCTGGGGAGGCAAATTTGATCCAGCCTTGGAGAGCAGGGCAGGGGCTAGAAACAAGCTTGTATCTGAGCGTGCATCTGGGGTGTCCCAGTGCTAAGGCTGGTGACTTTGTTTTCCTGCACCAAGATGGTTAGTAGCACCAAGGGTGGGTTGGTCTGGTTTTTATTTCTCCCTTCTAAGCTCCTGTGTCTGACCAATAATAATATTATTACATATTCATATCAATAGTTTAATAATTCAATAGTGACACGTCTTTACTTTTGCCTCAGACTCTGGGGCAAGTGCCTCACATATTTTGCCTCATTTAGTCTTCACTAGAACATTAGGACGGTGGGCACTATTCTTCCCACCTTGCAAGTGAGGAAACTGAGGCATAAAGGAATTCCGTAATCTGCTGAAGGATCTACAGTTGGTCTTTTCTCTTCCTTTGTCTCCTTGTTTTTCACTTCAACAATCTGAAAAAACAAAAAAAAGGTGTTTGGGGAATTAGAGTCCCATGAAGTAAGCTGAGAATGGAGGTGTTGATAGGGTGGGGCCTCCAAGAGGGGCTAGTGATGATGGAGATGGGTCAGACCAGATGGGAGGTGGTGGCGGACCTTTGGGCTGATGGTTTAGTGGGAAGAGGCGGTCTCCATTACAGAACCCACAGGCCTCTGGTGTGGTTGGTTTTAGTTCCCTTTATGTTCACAGATCTCACTCCCACACAACAGATTTTGGAACATTTAAAATATATATATATATATATACATATATATATATATATATATTGACTTTTTTGGACTGTGGGATCTACTTGTACCAGTCCAATGTGGAATTGCCCTAGGATGGAAGTGCCTTTCTGATAAAATCACACATTCCATCTCAGGAGCTGGCTTGTGATTTTAAAAGGCAGCTAGGATTTGGGATGTGGCCTAGCTCTCCTTGGACAGTGCAGGGAAATGAAGGGATGGATATAACATTGGCACCAGGTTTAGACATTGGCTTCATAGAGAATTTGCTCTGGGAATTTTGAAACTTGAAACCTGTCATTTTTTGTGCACAGGTAGCTATAGGGTCTTTGTCATTTTTATTTTTTGAGATTGAGCCTCACTCTGCCGTCTAGGCTGGATCTTGGCTCACTGCAACGTCTGCCTCCCAGGTTCAAGTGATTCTCCTGCCTCAGCCTCCAGAGTAGCTGTGATCACAGGCGTGTGCCACCACACCCAGCTAATTTTTGGTATTTTTAGTAGAGACAGGTTTCACCATGTTGGCTAGGCTGGTCTCGAACTCCTGACCTCAGGTGATCCACCTGCCTCGGCCTCCCAAAATGCTGAGATTACAGGCATGAGCCACCGTGCCTGGCCAGTTGAGGGTCTTAACTGAACTCAGGGGACTTTGTAGTGGTTTGCTAGGGTCAGTCTCTGCTCCATTCCATGGCTAACCCCACGATCTCAACCTTGTATTTATTCCATTGGTTCCTCTCCAGCTTCTAGAATGAAGATCGTTAAAAGAAACAAAAAAACTCAACTGTAATAAACCAATTCTTTAGAGTTGCTGCTTATTTTCCTTCCTCTTAGCACACACTGGTTTGAGAAACCCAGGCTGTTAGACAGTTTGGGATCTCGGAAGTATTAGCCTAGTGACCACAACTGTAAGTTGATTCAGGGGTGGAAAAAAGCTGGCAGGCTTTCCAGTGATTGATTTCTTCCCTTGCTTGCTCTACAATCTGGCCTTGGGAACACAGGGCCTATATTTCAGGGTTGAGCTTTGACTGCTTGAGGGGTTGACCTAGTTCACAAGCACCCACCTGTGTGGATTAAATACAACCATTTCCCTTTTTTTTCTTTCTTTTTTGAGACAGAGCCTTCCTCTGTCACCCAGACTGGAGTGCAGTGACATGATCTCGACTCACTGCAACCTCTGCCTTGTGGGTTTCAGCAATTCTGCCTCAGCCTTCTGAGTAGCTGGGACCTACAGGTATGCACCGCCATACCCAACTAATTTTTGTATTTTCAGTAGAGATGGGGTTTCACCATGTTGGCCAGGCTGGTCTCGAACTCCTGGCTTCAGGTGATCTGCCCGCCTTGGCCTCCCAAAGTGCTGGGATTATAGGCATGAGCCACCGGGCCCGGCAGTTTTTTCTCCTTTCTAAAGTACCTGTTGAAAGGTGCAGAAAACAGTATGCAAGCCCCCTAATACAATTAGGCTTTTAAAAAGCAAAACTGGAAACCAGCTTTGAGATCACCTTACATCATCAGATCGCCACTCCCCCGCCCATGAAACTCTTAACAGTCATTTCACCAATTACTCATGTCTGTGACAAAGGTTGATCTGAGCTTACTGGGAAAGGAGACCAGTGGGGCACCCTCCTGGCCTTGCCTTTGTGTCTCTGGAGGAGCGGAGGTGGAAGGCCTGGCAAGGCTATGTAAGGAAGGCTGGCTGCTGCTTCCTCCCAGTAGAGCCCTGCCTGCCCCTCTCTGCCAGGTGGTTATGGAATTTCCTGTTTGCTCTCCAGGGGTTTTTACTGGGTGAGGCTTTTCTTCTTGAATGCTCACCTTGGTGTCTGTTACACATTCCCTTCCAAGGTAGCCCCAGATAAGTCAGAGGCTGAAGCTCTCCTGTTTCCCAGAAGCCGCCCAAACCCTAAAATCCCTGAGAGGCACCTGTCCCAATCCAATCCTTGCTGGGTTTCTTTCTCTTTTTTTTTTGAGATGACATGTCGCTGTTGCTCAGGCTGGAGTGTAGAGGTTCAATTCCGGCTCACGGCATCCTCTGCCTCCCACAATCAAGCAATTTTCCAGCCTCAGCCTCTCGAGTAGCTGGGATTACAGGTGTGCACAAGCACGCCCAGCTAATTTTTGTGTTTTTACTAGATTTGGGGTTTCACCATGTTGTTCAAGCTGTTCTTGAACTCCTGAGCTCAAAGTGATCTGCCTGCCTCAGCCTCTCAAAGTGCTGGGAGTATAGGCGTGAGCCACCGTGCCCGGCCTCTTACTGTGCTTCTATTCTGCCTCAACCCCATCTCCTTTTGAGGGCACAAGGCTTTCAAGGAGGAGAATGAAATTGTTCCACAACGGCTGTTTGGGATCCTTCAGCGAGAAGCACAGGAAAGCCAGGTTTGAATTTTAGCCACTAGCTATGTGACTTTGGATAAGTCACTTTACTTCTATAAGCCTCAATTTCCCCACCTATAAAATGGGGCATCAATGCTTATTGATCTATTATGAAAATTATGTATGCATATTCATTCATTTAGTTCACAAAGGTGAGTGCCTATTGTATATTAGCACCAGGCTAGAACCTGAGGTTATGGCAGATTGGATGGAGCATACATGCGAGTGGGAAGGAATGTAAAGAGAGAAAACAGTAATTTCAACAGTGGCTGATATTTCTCAGGGACACAGTAAACTCTCAACGTGATTTTGAGCAAATGAATGAACACATGAATAAATCACTATCTTGGCTGATGCTTTTCCCTCTCAAAGTCTCTGGACTTTGTCCAGCCCTTAAGGTTGATTGTAAATAAGCAGGGAAGAATTTGTTCTGTTAGAACCTTCCGTTATGCTCTGTGTGTCCTGGGCATACTGTGCTCTGAGCGTCCCTCTGGACTACTGTGGAGGGCAGAGAGGGAGTCCTTAAAACTGAATCTGGAAACAGGAGGAAATATAGTCATTTTAAAATATTTTCCACTTTTGGTCAATAAAAAAATCTGTGGTACGTGCTCTCTCGCTGGCTTGATCTTTATCTCTATCCCAATCTCTAACCCCATCTCTATTTCTAGCTGTCTATCTCTTTTTCTCTCTCCTCTTTGTTAATGTAAGTTGCCCTAGGCCAGGGATCCCAGTGCCCCAGCTGGTTCTTGTTACTCTTGGGGGGCTTTGGGCCACCTTCTTTTCTGCACTTTTCATCTTCCCCCTTCCTTCCTCTTTCCTGCCTCCAATCCTCCATTTCTGCCCAAGGTTTGTGCGGCATCTCCTCCAAATTTAGAAGGTTCTTGAGTTAGACTGCCTAGATTTAAATCCAGCATCCCTTCCCAGCCTCGGAACATCAGCTGAGGACTTAGTTTCCCTCTCTGTAAAATGAGCATAATAGTATGGAAACACCATAGGACGGTGTGTCAAGTGTTCAGTGAATATTAAACATTAGAGTCCCTGGAGGACTTGGTGCCGTCTGTGTTAAGAGTCTCCCAGGTTTTACCTTTGGATCAAAGATCCCCTGCACTCCCCCTCGCCCAGCAAACCAGCCAAACCAGTTTCCTCACCCTGCCTGTTTCTGTGTTAAGCAAACAGTACACTGCAAACAATGACTAAGCCTAGTGCCTTTGTTAGGAAGAAGCTGGCGTTTTCTTGCTTGCAGCTGTGCAGGGTGCTCAGGGTGGACAGGAACAGGTTTGCCATGGCTTAGGAAAGGGGACCTGCCCATGGAGGTTGTGTAGAACTGGGGTGGGAAGAATGGAGCAAGGAGCAGCTAGGGCTGGGAGAGTCAGGATGATCTCGAACTTGTCAGCTTCTGCTTGGCTTTTAAAAGTATTTCAGGCCAGATCCCGTGGCTCACAGTGCTTTGGAAGGCTGAGGCTGCAGGATCACTTGAGCCTAGGAGGTTGAGACAGCCTGAGCAACATGGTGAGACCCCTGTCTCTACAAAAATTAAAAAAAAAAAAATGTAGCCTGACATGGTGGCCTGTAACTGTGGTCCTAGCTACAAAAAATGCAAATATTTGCTGAGTGTCATGGCATGTGCATGTACTCCCAGCTACTTGGGAGGCTGAGATAGGAAGATTGCTTGAAGTCCAGGAGGTTGAGGCTGCGGTAAGGCATGATTGCACCAGGGCACTCCAGCTTGGGTGATTGATAAAGAGAGACCTTGCCTCAAAAAAAAAGTATTTCGTGATATGCATGCCTAAGAATACTTGTCTATTCTGCTGCCAAAAACACCCTGTCCCAGCCCCTGAGACCCTTGTGGCTAAAAATCAGATCACCTGGAGTACTTCATCTGCAAGACTTGCCCTCTTGCAGATTCACTGAGAGCCTGTCTCTGAGGTTCGAGGTCTGAACTTTTTTTTTTTTTTTTTT
>NW_016107433.1:2131205-2142541 GCF_001604975.1 Cebus imitator
AGGCAATTCTCCTGCCTCAGCCTCCTGAGTAGCTGGGATTACAGGCACACGCCACCATGCCCAGCTAATGTTTTGTATTTTTAGTAGAGACGGGGTTTCACCATGGCCAGGATGGTCTCGATCTCTTGACCTCGTGATCTGCCCACCTCGGCCTCCCAAAGTGCTGTGATTACAAGACTGAGCCACCACCCCCGGCCATTTTTTTGTATCTTTGTAGAGAGTTTCACCGTCTTGGCTGGGCTGGTCTCAAACTCCTGACCTCAAGTGATCCACATGCCTTGGCCTCCCAAAGTGCTGAGATTGCAGGCATCATCCACCATGCCCAGCCTTGAACTTGACATTTTTAAAAGCTCTTCAGGCCAAGTGTGGCGGCTCATGCCTGTAATCCCAGCACTTTGGAAGGCCCAGGTGGTCGCATCACAGGGTCAGGAGCTCGAGAACATCCTGACCAACATGGTGAAACCCCATCTCTACTAAAAATACAAAAATTAGCTGGGCATGGTGGCATGTGCCTGTAATGCCTGTAATCCCAGCTACTTGGGAGGCTGAGGCAGGAGAATCACTTGAACTTGGGAGGCAGAGGATGCAGTGAGCCGAGATCGTGTCACTGCACTCCAGCCTGGGTGACAGAGTGAGATTCTGTCACAAAAATAAATAAATAAATGCTCCTCAGCTATCTGCTGCCACCCAATGCATTTCCCTGGACAACCCCCGGGGCTAGATGTTTGATAAGTAAATACCAGCCAGGATGTGGGTACCTGGTTTTCCAGCCAGAGGCCAGGGATCCCAGGGCACACCCTTGATCAAGGAGGGATGAGGCTGGTGCTTCTGCCATGCCCAGGATTGAGAACTCTGTGGGTGCAAATGGGGGTGGATGCAAGTCTGGGTGCCATGGCTCACGCCTGTAATCCCAGCACTTTGGGAGGCCGAGGTAGGCAGATCACTTGAGGTCAGGAGTTTGAGATCAGCCTGACCAACATGGTGAAATCCCATCTCTCCTAAATATAAAAGAAGTGAGGTGGATGGGTGTGGAAGTGGGGGACCCAGAGAAGTAGCCAGTGCACCTAGGCATAAGACTCACCCCTGCCCTCAGGGAGATTCCAGAAAAGCTCTGAGAGAGACCTCTCAGTAGGTAACACGAGTAGGCTCTGAGATTGCCATTGGAGTGAGAATGTGTTCAGAGGATGCCAGGAGTGGTCAGTTTCACTTGCTGGGCCTTGATGAGTAAGACAGCGTCAGCCATGCAAGCAAAGAGAAAGGGCCCTCCAGGAGGAGGAAGTGAGGTGCCCAAAGGTGTGGCCGGGTCATGGAAGCAGAAGACTAGAGGTGGAGAGTCCCAGGATAAGGCTGCAGAGGCAGCTGGGCCAGGTTATCTCTGGGCCTTGGGCCGTGGGTCATGGAGGGTTTTCTCTCATGGGCAAATTAATCACTCAGGTAAAACATAAGTTTAAATACATATCTTTATATATATATGAAAAAGCTTATATATATGTCTATTTGGCAGACAGTGAAGTCTCCTTCCCACCCCAATCCACTCTTCACCTAGTTCTTCCCCAGGGCACAGGGAATTGATTTCAATAGTCTCTTGTGTATTCTTTTCAGGGTTTCCTTATGGAAAATGCAAACGTAGTCTTGTTTCATTACGCCAGTGTAAATTCATAACATATGATCCTTTTTTTTTTTTTTAACATTTTCTTAGAATTTAATCACATGAAACATCATATAACTTTTAGATAAACATACATTTTAACATATGATCCTTATACATAAAACAGCATATGACAGCACTGCTCTGTACCTTGTTTTTCTCCCAACAATATATCTGTATGTTCTCTTTCTCTCCACACATATCTTCCTTAGACCGAGTCTTGCTCTGTTGCCCAGGCTGGAGTGCAGTGACGCAATCTCAGCTCGCTGCAACGTCTACCTCCCAGTTCAAGTGATTCTCCTGCCTCAGCCTCCCAAGTAGCTGAGACTACAGGTGCATGCTGCCACACCTGGCTAATTTTTGTATTTTTAGTAGAGACAGGGTTTCATCATATTGGCAAGGCTGGTTGGTCTCAAATTCCTGGGCTCAAGCAGGCCACCCGCTTTGGCCTCCCAAAGTGCTGGGATTACAGGCATGAGCGATTGCGCCTGACCAATAAGACAGTTTTGATTTGGGGGAAGGTTTCCAGCACCTAAGTGGTTCTAAACAAGAAGTAAATGCCAGCATCTTCTAGAATGTTCCTTTGCACCAACACTGGAAACAGGAGAGAGAGGAACAAGTTGGGGGAGGAAAATTAGTTCTTGGTGAGGAATATGTTGAGTTTGAGTATCTGAAGGACCCAGAAGTGGAGTTATCAAAGAGGTATTTGAGAATGTCAGCTCTGAGCTTGGAAGAATGTGAAGTGCCAGTTTAAAGAAGGATTTGTATAGTATAGTGGTCTTTTTTCCTTAATCTTCTGTCAATAGATACAGAGTTTTCAGAGACTTCACAGGCTGGAGGATTAAATGATAGAAGTTGTTTATTTGGAGAGTGTTTACTGGAAGGTGGTCAACAGATGAAAGACAAATATTTGTATCCATTTGCACAGGGTTAGAGAATGGTCCTGCCAGCCACCTTGCAGACTTGACAGTTAATTCTCACTATGGCTCAAGGTGGGAACTGTCATCATCCCCTACTCTAGAAGAGGAATCAGGCTTAGAGAGGTTGCACTGCTTGCCCCAAGTCACCATGACACGTAATGGCAGTGCTGGGGCTGCAGCCCAGGCCTTTCGTCTTCCGAAACCAGATCTCTCATCCAGTTTCCTCTCCTACCCTGTTGCCAAACTCAGCACCTCCAGCGAGACTTGATTCACCTTTCTTTTCTTTTTTTTTTTTGTTTTTGAGATGGAGTTTTGCTCTTGTTGCTCAGGCTGGAGTACAGTGGCACAATCTCGGCTCACAGCAACCTCTGCCTCCCAGGTCCAAGTGATTCTCCTGCCTCAGACTCCCAAGTAGCTGGGATTACAGGCATGCACCTTCACACCCTCCTAATTTTTTTTGAATTTTTAGTAGAGATGGGGGTTTCTCCATCTTGGTCAGGCTGGTCTTGAACTCCCAACCTCAGGTGATCCATCTGCCTTGGCCTCCCAGAGTGCTGGGATTACAAGTGTAACCATCATGCCCCGCCTTGATTCACCATTCTAAGGGAAACAAATTCTGTCTCTCTCTTTGGAGAAGCTGTCATTATACCTTTTGCATCTCATTTATTGTATGTGTGTGTGTGTGTGTATGTGTGTACACACACACATACAGAGTCTTGCTCTGCTGCTCAGGCTGGAGTACAGTGGTGCCATCACAGCTCACTATCACCTTGAACTCCTGGGCTCCAGTAATCCTCCCATCTTGGCCTCTCAAAGTGCTGGGATTACAGGTGTGAGCCACCAGACCCGGCCTGCCTCTCACTAATTTTATTTGTGATGCTAGAATTCGTGTTTTTTGTTTGTTTATTTGGCCTTTGGAATGCCTCTTTTGTCTTTTGCTTATGGGCGGTTTCAGCCTGTTTCCCTCTTGACCTTCACTTCCAAATAAATGCTAGCAGAACAGCACTCGCTTCCTTTTGGTCTCTTTCAACTCTCTGAGTCCCAGAAAATCTACTTGTATTGGTCTTCAAGACTTGGCAGGGTGGGGACAGGGAAACTGTCCTAAAGAAACTCTTGTTCCAGGCCGGGCATGGTGGCTCACGCCTGTAATCCAAGCACTTTGGAGGCCAAGGCAGGCGGATCACCTGAGGTCGGGAGTTCAAGACCAGCCTGACCAACATGGTGAAACCCCGTCTTTAAGTTAAAAAAAAAAAAAAAGAAAAAAAGAAACTCTTGTTCCACATGAGATCTCTCAAGGTGCTTGGGCCAGGCAAGCACCTGGGTGTGGCTCTTGCTGCTGAAAGGGGAAAGTTACTACTGGGACCTAATGGGGCCTACCTAGAAGGGCTTAACCTGCTCCACATGAGCAAGATCATAAATGGTGGCCAGCTCAGGACCCCATGAGGTAATTGGCCTAGCTCTAGATAATAATTAGCTGGCTTTGTAATTAGGAGAGCTTGTAACAAGCCAAAAACCTTTCAGATTTATTTTACCTGGGCAAGTTCATGAAGAAGAGCACCTGCTTCTGTGGTTTGGCATTCAGGCATGCCTGTGCACCTTCTCTCTTTTTATTTTTATTTTATTTTTTGAGAAGGAGCTCTGCTCTTGCTGCCCGGGCTGGAATGCAATGGCACCATCTCGGCTCACTGCAACCTCTGCCTCCAGGTTCAAGTGATTCTTATGCCTCAGCCTCCAGAGTAGCGGGCATTACAGGCACCCACCACCACGCCCGGCTAATTTTTGTATTTTTAGTAGAGATGGGGTTTCACCATGTTGACCAGGCTGGTCTTGAACTCCTGACCTCTAGTGATCTACCTGCTTCAGCCTCCCAAAGTGCTGAGATTTCTGGCTCATGCCTGATCTGGACCCCCTATTTATGACAGTAAACCTTGCCCTCTGCCCTCCCCATCTCTTTTGCTTAATTTTCCTCTAGATCTTTTCACTGTCTAACACGCTATGTATTTCACTTATTTCTCCTGTTCACTTTCTGTCTCCTCCCACTAGAAGAGAAGATACAGGAGGCCAGGGATTTTTGTCTTTTGTTTTGTACTTGGGCTGTATTGCAGCTAGACTAGTGCTTGGTACATAATAAGGTCTTAATAAATATCAGAAGGAATGAATGGATAAGAATCTTCAGAAATGTATTTAATATAGATGAGTCTATACAGATCTCGCTTTCTAGAGAATATTTCACCGTAGTGATTTTTTTGTCTTAAAGAAAAGACCGGGCTTTATGTATCAGCCAAAGAGGAGGCCGCTGGGAAGAGGGGTGTTCTCAGGGCGTGTGCCTCTGCTTGGCACTCCCCAGTTTCTCTGAGCCCTGCACATCCCTGATGTAACCTTACCTAATTGTCTTGTCACAAAACAGCTTGCAGTCTGGAGTCTAAAGGTCAGATGAGCCATTTCTGCTCCACACTGCTGGGTGTAAGGAAGCACCAGATCAAAATCTAGGTAGACATCTGAGCCTGCCAGAGCCATCTGTTTGGTTTCCTATTGTCTGGGTGACACCTTCCTTAAGCAAGGCTCCAAGATACACCCAACACCTTCCCCCTGGGTGTCTCCAGCATCCTTCAGATCCATGAATTGTTCAAGAACCAGTGTCCGTTCTTCCAGTTCTTCAGTGCACAGGACCCTGGAAAGAGTTCAATGAGAGATGCAAAAAGCTCAAAGACAAAAATGCAAGGCTGGCTGGGTACGGTGGCTCATGCCTGTATTCCCAGCACTTTGGGAGGCCAAGGCACTTGAACCTGGGTGGGGAGGTTGCAGATTGCGCCACCAGGCATTCTAGCCTGGGTGACAGAGTGAGACTGTGTCTCCAAAAAAAAAAAAAGCAAAAAGCAAGCCCTGCTTAATCAGATCTCGGCCAAGATAAAAATATAGTGGCTTCAAAACCCATCTGATCAATAAATACTCATTGAGAGAGTACTATAGGGCAATATCTTGTAAATCTTTTTGTAACCTAGACCACCCTGCTGCCTTCAGGAGGGTAACTGCCTAATGGTTAGTGTTGCTAGATTTAGCAAATAAAAATACAGGACTCTCAGTTACATTTAACTTTCAGATAAACAATGGCTAATATTTAGTATAAGTATGTCCCATGCAGTATTTGAGACAATTATTCAGCGGGGCATGGTGGCTCCTGCCTGTAATGCCAGCATTTTGGAAGGCTAAGGTGGGAGGATCCCTTGAGCCCAGGGGTTCAAGAGCAGCCTGGGCAACATAGGGAGACCCTGTTTCTACAAAAGATTTTTAAAAATTAGCCAGGCCTGGTGGCATGAGCTGGTAGTCCCAGCTACCTCGGAGGCTGAGGTGGGAGGGCCACTTGAGACCACAGAAGTCAAGGCTGCAGTGAGCTGTGATTGTGTCCCTGCACTCCAGGCTGGGTGACAGAGTGAGAACCGCATCTCACAAAAAAGTATTTGTTGTTGCATTCTCTATTATGATCATAAGCAACAATGTATTGACTGGTGCTTTCTGTATGTTGAACTCTTCCCCTATGCCATCTCCTATAACTTTCATTCGCCCGGGTGTGTCATGCACACAGGAAGTGGGAGAGCCTGGCTGTGTATCCGGTGGCTGTTGGACTCCAAAGACTGTGCTCTTTACAGCAGGAAAAGGCAATTAACATGGCAGTCTGTGAGCGATCAGGTGAAAGGGATGGATCATTCCTTCTCTGAAGGTCTTGGGTGACAGAGGCATCTGCCTGTCCATTCGCTGAGTGAATTTATGCTGAGCACTTGCCAAGCCCTCTGCTAGGCATTGGGGATGTAGCAGGGCCCAAACAGAGAAAAACCCCTGTCCTCATGGACTTTCTCTTCTAATTGGAGGGGACAGGTAGATGGTGATCTATGGAAGAAAGAATAATACAGAGCAGGAAGGGTGATAAAAACTATGCATTGGGGAGGAGAAATTCAGGGGCAGTCATCACTAAGAAGACTGGCATTTGTGTGAAGATGAAGAAGTGAGATACTCAGTAGGTGTTAGAATTGAACTGTGTCAGCTGGGTGTGGTGGTTTATGATTGTAATCCTAGGCCAATGCAGGCAGATCTCTTGAGCCCTGGAGTTCAAGACCAGCCTGGCCACGATAGCGAGAAGCCCGTCTCTACAAAAAATGCAAAAATTAGCTGGGTATAGTGGCATATACCTGTAGTGCCAGCTACCTGGGAGGCTGGGGTGGGAGGATCACTTGAGCTGGGAGGTTGAAGCTGCAGTGAGCCATGATTGCACCACTGTACTCCAGCTTGGGCAACAGGGTGAGATTCAGTCTCAAAAAAAAAAAAAAAGAATTGGACTGTGTCTTGAAGGGACTGGACTTCTATATTCAAGCTGGTATTCATTGAAAAAGACTGTTCTCTGGCCAGGCATTTTCTTTTTAATTTAATTTTTAAAATTTTTGTTAAAAATAGAGACAGGGTCTTGTTATGTTTCCCAGGCTAGTCTTGAACTCCTGAGCGTAAGCAGTATTACTGCCTTGGCCTCCCAAAGTGCTAGGATTACAGGTCTAAGCCATCACACCCGCCCGGCCAGGCCAGGCATTTTCTAGAGAAGGAATCCTAAGGACTCATTGTCACAGCTCCTTTATTGTTTGTTTATTTCTCTTTTGACCTGCCACTTCCGGAACTTCTCCTTTAAAGGGTATCAGATTCAAACCAGGAAATAATGCTCATTCCAAGCACCCCCACCCACTCGGCATGTGGTCCAAGAGGAATATTGCTCTAGTGGAGTTTTCTAAAGATTTTTTTTGAGACAGAGTCTTGCTCTGTTGCCCAGGGTGGAGTGTAGTGGCGCGATCTCAGCTCAGTGCAACCTCCGCCTCCCAGGTTCAAGCGATTCTCCTGCCTCAGCCTCTTGAGTAGCTGGGATTACAGGCACATGCCGCCATGCCCGGCTAATTTTTGTATTTTTAGTGGAGACAGGGTTTCACCATGTTGGCCAGGCTGGTCTCCAACTCCTGACCCTAGGTGGTCCACCCTTCTTGGCCTCCCAAAGTTTACTGGATTACAGACATTAGCCACTGTGCCAGCTGAGTTTTCTAAAGATTCTTATTGAGGAGGGATGAGATTGTCCTAAACAGGCATCGTGACCTCTTGGGGAGATTTTCTTTTTCTTTTTTGGGGGTGCATATATACCAGTGTTCCTTGGACCTGCTACTTACAGTGAAACCTGGATTTCAGTACGAGGCTTCCTCCCCAACAAATTCTTCACCAAGACTATGTGGGAGTGTTTGAAAAGGGAATAAGATGTCCAGCTTGTTTGTGGGAAACGTTGTGGCTTTCCTATTGGAAAACGTCATCCCTTGAATCAGCAGTGAGACAAACACCTGGGGACTTATTTATGGGTAGGTCAGGTGGGGCCCTGAGTCACCAACATTGAAAGGCCTCTCCTGGTGAGGTTTTTCAATATCAGATTGAATCAGCTGTGACATCACCCTCTATGGTGACAGGTACTCCAGGCACCGGCTCTTACTCATAAGTCCCAGGAGTTACTAGCCCTAGATCTCTTCCCTGTTAGCTTCGTGCTACCAGGTTTTTGAGAAATGACAGCTGCTTGGTGATGTCCATGTGGCTGGTTTCATTACCACCCCAACTCCCAGGCTTATAATTATGACTAAACTTTCTGGAGAAAATAGAATTTGTGGTTGTATTTCCTATAACTTTGCCTTCTTGTCTCAAGTCTGCATTTAAAGAGGCCAGGTGCAGTGGCTCACACCTGTAATCCAGTACTTTGGAAGGTCATTGTAGGAGGATCACTTGAGCCCAGAAGTTGAAGGCCAGATTGGGCAACAAAGTGAGACCCTGTCTCTGCACACAGAACAATTAGGCATGGTGGCACACACCTGTGATCCTAGCTTCACGAGAGGCTGAGGCAGGCAGATCCTTTAGGTCCAGGAAGTTGAGGCTGCAGTGAGCTGTATTTGTGCCACTGCACTCCAGCTTGGGGAGCAAAATAAGACACTGTCTCAAACAAATAAACAAAAAAACCAAACCCTCTTCTTCTTGAGGTTGGATGTTTCAGAGCTTGTATTTTGAGTCTTAATTTTTTTTTTTAAGACAGTCTCACTCTGTCACCCAGGTTGGAGCACAGCGGCACGATCGTGGCTCACTGCAACCTCTGCCTCCCAGGTTCAAGCACATCTCCTTCCCCAGCCGACTAGCTGGGATTACAGGCTAGCGCCACCATGCCCAGCTAATTTTTGTATTTTTAGTGGAGGCAGGGTTTCACCATGTTGGCCGAGCTGGTCTCGAACTCTTGACCTCAGGTGATCCACCCACCTTGGCCTCCCAAAGTGCTAGGATTACAGGCGTGAGCCACCGAGCCCAGCCTGGCAATTCTATTTTCAGATTATAAACAGAAGCTTCTGGAGGCTGTTCACTTACCTAGAGTTCCACAGCTAGGGGAGCTGGGAAGGAAAAGGTATGTGTCCTGCCCTGGCTGGCTTTTACGCCTCTCGTGCTCAGGGACTCTATTTCTGAGAATATTCCCATTCTAGATCCATCACTAGGGCCTAGGAAGGAGCCTCATGTCAAGGTCCACCCATGCAGCCCCTAAATCCCCTTTACCACTGTGCCTGGCTAGGTTTTTTAAATTCAGTTTTCCACAGATGGGAATATGAATTGTCTTGTAAAGTATAACCAACCGTCACCTGCCCCTCCTTTGTAACAGGCCTTGGAGAATCTTTCCTGTTGGTTCATGGAACTGTTTCCCCTCATTCTTTCTCTTTAACCTGGGCAACGTGTATTCATTAAGAATATCACAGACCACTACACACACCTTGAGGTTTAGTTCTCCTTGGCACAGTGTGCCGAGTGCCTCCTGTGTGCTCTGTGTCAGTTACCAGCCTTGTCTCCAGGAGTTTGGAGATGACCCAGGGGTGATGGAAATGCTGGGATGCCAAGTCATCAGACAATGGGCTCATTCAGAATCCAGGTGGGGTGGGACTGTGGGGGCTGGACTAGCTGGTGGAGCTTCCCCGTGGTGAGGAGGCCAGGGGGAGTCTGGGATGTGGGATGGCCTGTGAGCAGGAAGATGGGGAGACTCTCAGCCTCTGTTGTTCGCTGAGAAGGGGATGCCACAAGCCTAGAGGGAAGGGGGCAGGACCTCCTGTGCAGAGAGCAGGGGAAAGGAATATGCCAGATGGTATATTTGGATGGTGACTCAGATAGGTCAAGTGAAACTGAGCTTCCGGTCCTAGAGTCACACAGGGTAGAGTAGGGGCTGTGAAAAAACTCCCCCATTGGCTCTTCCTGCCGGGCCTTTGAGGCAGATAGGGCCCAACAGAGCCTAGCAGGACTGCAGAAGGACAATAATGTGGATGGCGGGTGGGGCCCTTTGGCCTGCAGGCTAGCAAGCTTCCCAGCTCCTGAACCTGGAGAACCCACAGCTGGTCCTCCACCCTCTCCCTCCCTGAGGCAGACCTGAGTGGTTCAGGCTTGTGGCATCAGGCCTGGAGCAGCCCCACTGGGCTATCCCATACCCTCCTTCCCCACCCCTTAGATGTTTACCCCAAATCCCCTCCTCCTCAAGCTTACTTCTCAGCAAATGACACCACCCATCCTGTCCATCCATGTGTCCATCCTCCATTCATTTGTTCAGTAATGACTGAGGGCTGTTATGTGCCAAGCACTGTTCTGAGTGGGGTCACAGCAGAGACCCAGACACATACGAATGTCCCCCCTCATGGAATTTGTATTATTGGGTATTGGAGGGAACAAGCAATAAACAAAACCAATGTGCAAAACATTTAGGCTGTTGGGTGGAGACAGGTGTATAGGAAAGATGAATCGGAAAGGAGCATTGCTGGAAAGTACTGGGGTGATCTGAGAAGGGCTTGCTGAAGGGAGACATTTGAGCAAAGAGAGAGGGAAGGATCAGACCATGTGACTAGGTAGGGAAGGGTGGTAGACAGAGGGAACAGCAAAGACACACCCCTGATACTGAGCAGAAGGGCAAGGTCAGTGATCAAGGGGCAGGGGCTGGCAGAGGGCAGAGGGGGCTGGGAGAGGGCAGAGGGGGATGGCAGCCTGTGGAGGGCCTTGTACCCATCACCAGGACTTAGTCTTTTACTTGGGACTCCCCTGGCCCTTTAGCCCAGATCCACTGGCTGCCTTCTCCCGCCAGCCCTGCCTCCACTCTCCATTGTGAGCAGTGGAGCCAGTGGTTAATAGTGTGGGCACTGGCCTGCCTGCTCAGGTTCTGAGCTGAGTACAGAGGCATGGGCCTCTCCTGGGCTTCTGTTCCACTTGGCCCAGGGTGGGGCCATGGACTGGCATTCCCAATGGTGCTCCTGGCTCTGGCATATTGTGACTCCTCTACTGGGGATATCTCCCGGTGTTCCCTACCTGGCTTACTTCTCTCTCATGGCCAGCTTCGTAGTTGCTACTTCCAGGAAGCCTTCTCTGATCTTTATCCCCAGGACCTGTGTCAGGATATGTCCCACCCCTTCCCTTCACCAGTTGGGATCCCCTGAGTTCCTTTAAACTCCCCAGCTAGGCTGGGCACTTGGGAAGTATTTACAGCCCCTAGCATTAAGCCTGGCAGGAGCTGGCACTCAGTAGTTTGATGAGGGACTCTTTGCTTCGAGAGGGTTAGATTGCAGGGTTACCCCGCAACCCCCAGTGGAGGTAGCTTATCTCTGTCTTTTGAGGACTTTTGCAGGGAGGGGGTGCATTACAATGGAGAGGAGGAGGCCAGATTCCTAAAACGACACTATTTTTTTTTTTTTTTTTTT
>NW_016107433.1:2142776-2144194 GCF_001604975.1 Cebus imitator
TAGAGACGGGGTTTCACCATGTTGACCAGGATGGTCTCGATCTCTTGACCTCGTGATCCCACCCGCCTCGGCCTCCCAAAGTGCTGGGATTACAGGCGTGAGCCACCGCGCCCGGCCACGACACTATTTTTTCAATCACATTTTGCTCTTCCCAAAACAAACAAACGAAAAAACAGTTCAGGGGCTGTGGATCATGCATGTAATCCCAGCACTTTAGGAGGCCAAGGCTGGAGGATCACCTGAAGTCAGGAGTTTGAGACCAGCCTGGCCAACATGGTAAAACCCCATATCTATTAAAGATACAAAAATTAGCCAGGCCTCATGGTGGGTGCCTGTAATCCCAACTACTCGGGAAGCTGAGGCAGGAGAATCACTTGAACCCGGGAGGTGGAGGTTGCAGTGAACCAAGAGTGAGCACCACTTGCACTCCAGCCTGGGCGACGAAGCAAGACTCAATCTTTAAAAAAAAAAAAAAAAAAAAGCAAGCCTAAACCAGCTGAGCTTAGACGATCTCTCTGGCCATCTTTTTAAGTAGTAAGGGACCTTTAAAAATTTGATTCCTCTCTTCCCCCTACCAAGGCTATTTGCTTCCTGAAGATAACTCAATTGTAAAAAGTAGCTTAATTTAAAGCATTCAATTCCCCTGCTTTTTACACTGAGGAGAAATTATGGTGACAGCTATTCCTGTTTTGAGTGCTTAGTACCAGCCAGGCACTGAGCCCAAAACTCCAACTCTCTCTTGGCTATTGAGCCAACCCTGTGCCAGAAGAAAATCCCCACCCCCTGTAATGTGTGGAATTCACATTATAGTGGGGGATGGGAGGGGGGCAACAAACACAGCCTGCAGATCCCGGAGAATGCCTGGTGAAAGTACTGGGGGAAGAAGTCCAGGTTCAGCTGGGAAAATGGGACAGGAGTTTTGGGAGTGAGTTTACACCTCAAATGCCCCTATGGCCACAGTCCTAGCCTCCTTCCTACTTTCAAGTGAAGAGACTGAGGTTTAGGGAAGGGAATAAGGGGCTTGGCAGAGGCAACTGCTGAGGCAGTTGAGGAAAGCTGAGGACTGCCCAGAGGAGGGAGGGGTAAAGGAGTTGGAAGTAGAGGAGGGAAGAAGAAATTTGAGGAGGGGTCTCTGGCCCTCTGCCCTCCTCCCCCACTTCTGGGAATGTGGACCTTGGTACCTGCTCCCTTATTTGAAATGCTGATTAGTTTATTAGCAGTTGTTTACAGGTCTTTGGCCTGTCTGACATTTTAACCCTGTGAAGTCCGAGGAAACAGTTCTCTCTCTCTCCTTTTTTTTTGAGATGCAGTCTCGCTCTGTTGCCCAGGCTAGAGTGTAGTGGCACGACCTCGGCTCACTGCAACCTCTGCCTCCCAGTTTCAAGCAATTCTCCTGCCTCAGCCTCCTGAGTAGTGAA
>NW_016107433.1:2145219-2163496 GCF_001604975.1 Cebus imitator
GTCTCTACTACAAATACAAAAATTAGCCAGGCATGGTGGCGGGCGCCTTTTAGTCTCAGCTACTTGGGAGGCTGAAGCAGGAGAATCACTTGAACTGGGAGGCAGAGGTTGCAGCGAGCTGAGATTGCACCATTGCACTCCAGCCTGGACGATAGTGTGAGACTCCATCTCAAATAAAAATAAAATGGGAGCCAATCTCAGAGTCTATCAAGGCAGAGGTGAAGGGAAATGAAGTTGAGGCCTGCAAACTCCCTGTGTGTTCTTGGAGAAGCAAATATGAGCAAACACAATATGCAAGATGTGTAACAAACAGCAGCAACTCAGTGGTGGAGGAGGGATTCCTGTGTATTTGGAGAGGAGACCTTAGGTGGCCAGGGGGCCCTTTCCTTCCGCCTATCATCTCTCCACCCATCATTCACTCATCCATTCATATAGTCATAGGGCACCTGCTGTATCCAAGACCTCAGTGATCTAGGCTGCCAGTGCAGGAAGGGTAGACTGGATAATGCAGACTAGTGGATGATTTGACAGGTTAGCTTACATGGTTTTGGAAAGAGGCATCACTTTTATGAGTCTGCAAACACTACTCCCTAATTTCTGACTTGCCCAGCCCAATATTAAAATGCATCACTAACCCCTCCTGCTGTCTGCAAGAAGCCAGCATGAAACTCAAGCTGAAAAGAAAACAGATCCAGCATGGAGATAAGGCAGCTGCAGTTTCACTTTTAGGTTGGGCCAACTAAGAGTTTTGGGGATTTCCCTTGCTGTGAATGGAGTTAAATTACTTTTTAATTTTTTTTTTCTTTTGAGATGGAGTCTAGCTCTGTTGCCTGGTGCAATGGCGAGATCTCGGCTCACTGCAACCTCCACCTCCTGGGTTCAAGCGATTCTCCTGCCTCAGCCTCCCAAGTAGCTGGGACTACAGGAGCGCGCTACCACACTTGGCTAATTTTTGTATTTTTAGTAGAGATGGGGTTTCACCATGTTGGCCAGGATGTTTTCGATCTCCTGACCTCGTGATCCCCCACTCCTCGGCTTTCCAAAGTGCTGGATTGCAGGTGTGAGCCACTATGCCCTGCAGCTTTTTAATTTTTTTGGAAAGGTCAGGGGGATTTGGTCTATGATTAATCCATCTGGAGTTTGGTAACAGATCTAGCAGATATGTAATGCATTTTAGTTATTTGATTCTAAATGAAATCCCTAAATTGTAGGGCAATTAATCATGAACCCGAGGGCTCCTGAGTTATCTTTGCTTGTTTGCCTCAAGATAGGTGACTTGTCTCCTTTTTTTTTCTCCTTTAAGTATTTCTAGACATGTCACGACTTTTAGAGATTTAACACTTTTCTAAAGATTTGTTTTCTTCTCATGGGAAAGTTCTGTCACAGTTGGGTGTAGTTTCTCCTTCTATCTTTGCCTTGTTTTCAGTTAATCTTCTCCGATGTGTCAAATAATCAAAGGCCCTTCAGTTATTTATTGATCAAGAACCCTTCAGTTACTGATGCATTTGGTTTTACATTTGTGAGATCATTTCATGTTTTATACCAACCTTATTATACTTTTATATCATCCTATTTTATGGATGAGACACTGAGGCTCCGAGACATCCCCTTGACTATTTAGTGGCAGAGCAGAGATTCACAGCTTGTCCCTAACTGCCGGATGCACCACTTCCCTTTCTTGAGAAAACTGGTCCAGGCTCTCCCAACATCCAGGGGGACCAGTAGCAGGATTTCTTTCAAGGGCATCTTGTCTTCTTGTCAACGTTTTCCTTCTGTAACATGGCACTAATAGAACCTACTTCCTAAGGTTTTGGGAGAGATTAAATGAGATGAACAATATAGAATGTCAGGTATGTATTCAGGAATACTATTAGTTATGGTAAACATAATTGCTGTTATTATAAACACTGACATAGCCTTACTATATGCAGGGCATTGCCCTAAGCATTTGTATAGTAACATGTAATTCTCCCAGTTATTCTGTGGGAGTAGTAAGTTCTAGACCCCATTTTTGTTTTTTTGTTTGTTTGTTTTTGAGACAGAGTCTCTCTCCCTCTGTTGCCCAGGCTGGAGTGTAATGGTGCGATCTCGGCTCACTACAACTTCTGTCTCCTGGGTTCAAGTAATTCTCCTGCCTCAGCCTCCCAAGTAGCTGGAATTACAGGCACCTGCCACCGTGCCTGGCTAAGTTTTGTATTTTTAGTAGAGACAGGGTTTCACCATGTTGGCCAGGCTGGTCTTGAACTCCTGACCTTAAGTGTTCTGCCTGCCTCAGCCTCCCAAATTGCCTGGATTACAGGCGTGAGCCACTGTGCCTGGACTAGACCCCATTTTTGGATGAGGAAACTGAAACCCACAGAGGTTCATTTAGCTGTGGTCTCCTGTGACAGGGAGATCTGCCACCTTAAAAGTTTTAGGGTCATTTTATCTTCACAATAGAACACAATGAACCAGACCATCCCTGCTCCATTTTAGACTGTGATGTTTCATTAATGAGAAAGTTGGGATTCCCCCAGAGATGGGGATTCTCTCTCTCTCTCATAGTAACAACAGTTCCCAAAACAACATTTCTTTTTCAAGACTTCATTAAGAATCTCTTGTCTATGTCTTAGTCTTTTGTTGTTGTTGTTGTTGTTTTCTTTTTTTTTTTCCTCCAGAAGATTTAGAATTGATTTTGTTGTTATTTGTTTTTTTTTTATTTGCTTTGTTCATTCCCACTTTTCCAACAAAGAATTTCGAGGTGCGGGGCACCCAGATGCATAATTGCATAATATCTATATCTACTTCTCAGATAGGGTTAGGGAAATGGGCAAAGGAAAAATAAGAATAAAAGATAAGAGGAAAGCTGGACGTGGTAGTGTGCCCTGGTATTGCCAACTACTTGGGAGGCTGAAGCAGGAGGATCACTTGGGCCTAGGTGTTCCAGACCAGCTGGGGCAACATAGAGAGAACCCATCTCTACAAATATATT
Organism: Cebus imitator; assembly: GCF_001604975.1. Classification (NCBI taxonomy): domain Eukaryota; kingdom Metazoa; phylum Chordata; class Mammalia; order Primates; family Cebidae; genus Cebus; species Cebus imitator. The sequence continues at coordinate 2,148,191 of NW_016107433.1, forward strand.
ATTATTATTTTTTTCTTTGAGATGAAGTTTCACTCTGATTGCCTAGGCTGGAGTGGAATGCAATGGTATGATCTTGGCTCACTGCAGCCTCCTTCTCCTGGGTTCAAGCCATTCTCCTGCCTCAGCCTCCTGAATAGCTGGGATTAGAGGCCTGCACCACCACATCCAGCTAATTTTGTGTTTTTAGTAGAGACGGGGTTTCTCCATGTTGGTCAGGCTGGTCTCAAACTCCCAACCTAAGGTGATCCGCCCACCTCGGCCTCCCAAGTGCTGGAATTATAGGCGTGAGCCACTGCGCCCGGCTTAATTACAATTAAAAAAAAAAAAAAAAAGGTGACTATAGGAGGAAGATTGGATAGTGAAGTGCTTGCCACAGACCTAGATCCCTGCTAAAAGCAGACCACAAATTTGACTGAGCTTCCTACCAGTCAAAGTAAAGAGGAAAAAAAGATCAGTTGCATAATTAGGTTTCTAAGCATAAATCTGTGTCTTAGAGAGGATCCAGCTTTTCCAGAGAGTTCTTACCTTCGTGTGATTCTGCCAAGAGCTTTTAATACCTTGGACTTGGCCGGGTGAGGTGGCTCACTCCTGTAATCCTAGCACTTTGGGAGGCCGGGTAGATCACCTGAGGTCAGGAGTTCGAAACCAGCCTGGCCAATATGGAGAAGTCCTGTCTCTACTAAAACACAAAAATTAGTCAGGCACGGTGATGCATGCATATAATCCCAGCTACTTGGGAGGCTGAGGAAGGAGAATTGCTTGAACCCAGGAGGAGGAGGAGGTTGCAGTGAGCCAAGATTGCGCCATTGTACTCCAGCCTGAACAACAAGATTGAAACTCCATCTCAAAAAAAAAAAAAAAAATACCTTGGGCTTTCTGTTGATATTTGTCATTATTATGCAGCTAATACATGTTTGTTGTGGGGAAAACCTTGGAAAATATAGATAACTAAAAGAAAAAAGCTGACCAGGCGTGGTGGTTCACACCTGGGATCCCAGTACTTTGGGAAGCCAAGGTGGGCAGATCACGAGGTCAGGAGATCAAGACCATCCTGGCCAACATGGTGAAATCCCATCCCTACTAAAAATACAAAGATTAGCTGGGCATAGTAGCGCATGCCTGTAATCCCAGCTACTCGGGTGGCTGACGCAGGAGAATTGCTTCAACCAGGGAGTTGGAGGTTGCAGTGACCCGAGATTTTGCCACTGGACTCCAGCCTGTAAACAGAGCAAGCTCTGTCTCAGAAAAAAAAAAAGAAGAAGAAAAGAAAAAAGCTGGGTGCAGTGGTACATGCCTGTAGTCCCAGGTGTTCTGGAGGCTGAGGTGGGAGGATCAATTGAGCCAGAGAGTTCAAGTCCAGGCACCAGGGCCATTGTGCCCGCTGTTCCCTGTGCCCAGAGCACCCTTCCCCCAGGTGTCTGCATGCCACTCTTGCTTATCTCTTTCCAGTCTCTGCTCAGACTGCTCAGTTCTTAGCAGAGTCTGTCTTGGATAATAGCTCACATCTATACCCGTGTCACTGTACTGCCTACTCTGCCTTTTTTCCATGGAACTTTTTACTATTCATCTTAATGTTCTGTATGATATACTTGTCTCCCTCTCTTTAAATATAAGCTCCTTGAGGATGAGTCTGTTTTCTTCATTGCTGTACCTCTAGAGCTTGGGCTCAGAATATACTCCCCAGCATAGAGGAGGTTCTTGGACATTTGAATGAATGAAAGACTCTACACTCTTACTTCTATTCATTACAAATACATCTATATCGATAACTACTAAAATACGCCTATAGAAATGTTTCATATGTAGAGTTAGATTTATGTACATATGTTTATTTAAAAATCATGTTCTTGCTGTTCCTACTTCTGATTCCTTTGAGGCAGCACATGGTAAGATGTCTCTAAATTGTACCATGGCCTATCAGGTGTTCATAGAAAACCTTCTGCAAATGTAATTTTTCTTTTTTCTTTTTTTTTTATATTAATTGAGACAGAATCTCACTATGTTGCCCAGCCTTGTCTTGAGCTCCTGGAATCAAGTGATCCCACTTCAGTCTCCCAAAGTGCTGGGATTACAGGCATGAGCCACAGTGGCCAACCTGCAAATGTAATTTCATAATTAAAATATTTTGGCTGGGTGTGGTGGCTCATGCCTATAATCCCAGCACTTTGGGAGGCGGAGGTGGGTGGATCACAAGGTCAGGAGATCGAGACCATCCTGGTCAACATAGTGAAACCCCATCTCTACCTAAAATACAAAAAATTAGCCAGGTGTGGTGGCGCACACCTGTAGTCCCATCTGCTTAGCAGGCTGAGGCAGGGGAATCGCTTGAACCTGGGAGGCGGAGGTTGCAGTGAGCCAAGACAGAGCACTGGAGTACAGTGGTGAGATCATGGCTCACTGCAGCCTCTATATCCCAGGCTCAAGTGATCCTCCTACATTAGCCTCCCGAGTAGCTGGGACTACAGGCTGTGCCACCACACCTGGCTACTTTTTTGTAGAGATGGGATTTTGCCATGTTGACCAGGTTAGTCTCAAACTCTTGGCTCCTCCCACCTCAGCCACCTGAAGTGCTGGGTTTACAGGCGTGAACCACAGTGCCTGACCTGTCTCTCTTTTTTTTTTTTTTTTTTTTTTTTAAAGAAAATGGGCCGGGTGCGGTGGCTCACGCCTGTAATCCCAATATTTTGGGAGGCCAAGGCGGGTGGGTCACGAGGTCAAGAGATCGAGACCATCCTGGTCAACATGGTGAAACCCCGTCTCTACTAAAAATACAAAAAATCAGCTGGGCATGGTGGCGCATGCCTGTAATCCCAGCTACTCAGGAGGCTGAGGCAGGAGAATTGCCTGAACCCAGGATGCGGAGGTTGCGGTGAGCCGAGATTGCGCCATTGCACTCCAGCCTGGGTAACAAGAGTGAAACTCCGTCTCAAAAAAAAAAAAAAAAAGAAAATGGTAGCCTCTGATGGCTGCTGTCATGCCCCTGGCTCTTTTCAGGTATGAGTCTATCTGGAGACCTTTCCTCCCTGTCAATTAGTGGTCCTTTCTTGGCTACTATTATGTTGCTTTCTTCACCTTTGCCTCAGAATCATAAAATTGGAAGGGCTTTTGGGGCCATCTGGCCTAGCCCTCTCTGCGTGTGTGCTCCAGGGAGCTCCGCCTCCTGTCCTAAAAATATCACCTTTCTGACTGGGCCTGTCTTCCCCAAGACACCACCTGGCTGGGCCCCTCTGACTACATCTTCTCCTGTGCTTGGAAGGACCTCAGAGGTAAAGATTTGGGTCTCTTGTGTCCCATCCCCACTCCTGAAGCCCCAAGCTCAGTCCCCAGCACATAGAGGGCTCTCAAGGGATGTGCATGGACAGATGAATGACTCCAGCTCTGTCTTCAGGTGGGACCAGTCAGCCCACATCCAGATTCATTCAGAGCCTGCTGTGGGCCAGGCACCAGCCCTGCGCCTTCAGGGAAAGTGCAAAAAATAAGGATTTCAGAGGGCAGCACATTCCAGAAGGAAGTAAATTGGCAAAATGGTAGGGAATGTCTGGGGTCATGGTGCAGGGTCCCTCTAGTTGAGAGTGGGTCCTGCAGGAGGATGTATGTGTGGTGTCCTAGTGGTAGGAAGGAGGATGGCATGAAGAGAGCAGTGGGAAGAGAATTCCAAGCAGAGGAACAGCAAGGGCTGAGAGCCTGAGACAGGAAGGAGCTTGGTGTGTGGAGTGGGCAAGAGGCCCAGTGTGGCAGGGCCTGGTGGGCAGATGGGCTCCCAGGTGGGAGATAAGCTGGGAGTGGAAGGCAGAGGCTAGAGCTGGTCTCTAGCTGGTCCTTCTGAAGGACCGATAAGTGCCTCTGTCTCCATCAGCTCCCACTGAGATGAAGTAATGCAAACTAGATCTTGCAGCCAACTCCTCCATCAGGTTCCATAGGAATCCTTTCCCTGCCAGCAGAGGAGGCTCTTTGTCTTTTGGAAATGATGTGCAGGAGACAGAGCTGGTTCTCATTTCTTCCATGGACGCAGCTAAGTGCCGGCTCATATGTCAGAAAGGATTCGGGGTGGGTGGTTGGTGGAAGTTAGCTCCCGGCTGCACTGTTCTGCTTCGCAGTCCCAGGCAACTCAGAACTTCCCTGGCTGCTGCTCATATGTACGCCTTCCTTCTCAGGCTCTGATCTTCCTTTTCAGCCCCAGAATCCCAGAATAGCAGCTATTGCAGCTATTGTGTATTGAGCCGTTTTTATTTTTTTTCTTTTTAAGATGGTCTCACTTTGTCACCCAAGCTGGAGTGCAGCTCACTATAGCCTCGAACACCTAGGCTCAAACAATCCTCCCACCTCAGCCTCCCAAGTAGCTGGGACCATAGGCATGCACCACCATACCTGGCTATTAAAAAAATTTTTTTGTAAAGATGGAATCTCAGTATTGTTGCCCAGGCTAGTCTCAAACTTGTGACCTCAAGTAGGATCCTCTTGCCTCTGCCTCCTAAAGTGCTGGGATTACAGATGTGAGCCACTGTGCCGGGCCCAGTGAGCTTTTATTCCGTGTCTGACAGTGCTAAAGGGCTTTACATGGATTAATTTATTGAATCAATCCATCCCCTTAGGAAATAGAGACCATTACTATTTCTGTTTTACAAATGAGGAAATTGAGGCAGGAGAAGTGAAATCACATGCCTGAGGTGGCATAGTCGATCAGTGGATCTGGGGCTTGAATTTGGGTCGTCTGACCTCTGACCGGGGGCTCTTAACCACTTAATGCTACACTGGGACCCTGACTTAAGGACTCAGGATCTAGGCTCCTTATCTCAAAATTGGCCCAGTATTGCCACACAACAGCCAATCGCGTATGTTCTTGCCTTGCTTACCACCTAATCGGGCAGGCCTAGTAGACAGGGTCACTGCCTTTCTTATCCTCTTTGTGCCATGCATGAAAGGGTGGGGCTCCATTAGAACTTGGAAGCTTCTTCTCTCATTTATGGTTTGTCCCTCCCCTACATATGGGAGAGACGGATAAGTCTCTTTAATTAGCTCACCAAGATTAATAAGCCATAGACCCGTCAAGGAAAATTAATTCAATAAATGTTCACTGAGCATCTTTTATGCAACAAACTTTGTCTACATTCAGAGTGAGAGAACAGTCACAGCTGACATCTATAGAACACTTACAATTGGCCTGGCTCTGGGCTAACTCTCACTGTATATGGACCTTGTATATACTTCACTCCATACTCTGTGATGTAGGTCTTCCTAAAAAATCACCACACTATGTAAAATCGCCCATTAAAAACACCAGACTTGGCCGGATGCGGTGGCTCAAGCCTGTAATCCTAGCACTTTGGGAGGCCGAGGCGGGTGGACCACAAGGTCAAGAGATCGAGACCATCCTGGTCAACATGGTGAAACCCCGTCTCTACTAAAAATACAAAAAATTAACTGGGCATGGTGGTGCGTGCCTGTATTCCCAGCTACTCAGGAGGCTGAGGCAGGAGAATTGCCTGAACCCAGGAGGTGGAGGTTGCGGTGAGCCGAGATCACGCCATTGCACTCCAGCCTGGGTAACATGAGTGAAACTCCGTCTCAAAAAAAAAAATAAAATAAAATAAAAAATAAAAAAATAAAAAATAAATAAAATAAAAACACCAGACTTAGGCTGAGTGCGGTGGCTCAAGCCGGTACTCCCAGTACTTTGGGAGGCTGAGGCAGGCAGATTATTTGTGCCCAGGAGTTTGGGACCAGCCTGGGCAACAGAGTGAGACCCAGTCTCAAAAAACAAAACCACCAGGTGTATTGGAAAATGGGTTGAGGAGCTCAGCACTCAAGAACTTGATTGTAATGCATTAGACAAAAAGAATTCGCTTGTGGAGTGAGTCTCTGTAGGGTTGCAGCTTGTTACTGTGAAGTGGTAGAAGGAGAACTGTGTGAAATTAGATGGAAATTGTAACACCAGGTGTGGATGGGTGTGGTGTGTAACACATGTGAACTGAGGCAGCTGGAGAAGATGGGTGTTTTGTGCATTCCTGTGCTTCAGCTGGATATACTCTTCTGCATTCACCTTGTGTTGGTTGGAGACAAAATTGCATACATGAGCAATCTTGACATTGAGTTATGCTCTAGTTATTTTCCCTTTTTTGTTTGAGATGGAGTTTCCCTCTGTCACCCAGGCTGGAGGGCAGTGGCACAATCTTGGCTCACTCCAACCTCTGCCTCCCAAGTTCAAAAGATTCTCCTGCCTCAGCCTCCCCAGTAGTGGGGATTACAGGTGTGCACTACCATGCCTAGCTAGTTTTTTTGTATCTTTAGTAGAGAACAGGGTTTCGCCACGTAGGCCAGGCTGATCTCGAACTCCTGACCTCAGGTGATCCACCCGCCTTAGCCTCCCAAAGTGCTGGGATTACAGATGTGAGCCACCATGCCCAGCCCTCTCAAGTTGTTTCCTAATACATTATTTACATTGGAACACACTTGCATTTTCTAAACAAGGATTATTGAAGAATTGACTGTATTATCTCCAATTTGCAGTGAAGGAAACTGAGGCTCCCGGAGGTAGAGTGGCTAGTCCAGAGTCCCGCAGCTGGGAGGTGGCAGACCCGAGATTTAAACTCAGCTTAACAAAAGCACTTAACCTGTGTGCCACAGGGCTCTTCCTGTTTATATCCATGAGAAACAAGTTATGTGGACAAAGATGGCCAAAAGGAGAAATTGGTGGAGTATGGCCAGTAGTTAAGAATATGCAAGAATAATGATTTACTTATTTATTTTTAAGACAGGAACACACTCTGTCACCCAGGCTAGAGTGCAGTGGTGCAATGGATCACTGCAGCTCAACTTCCCAGGTTCAAGGGATCCTCCCACCTCAGCCTCCCAAGTAGCTGGCACTACAGGCACAGGCCACCACATCCAGCTAATTTAAAATTTTTTTGTAGAGACAGAGTCTTGCTATGTTTCCAGGCTGGTCTTGAATTCCTGGCCTCAAGCAATTCTCCTGCCTCAGCCTCCTAAAATGCTCGATTACAGGCATGAGCCACCGTGAATGGCCTGGCACGGTGGCTCATGCCTGTAATCCTAGCACTTTGGGAGGCCGAGGTGGGTATATTACTGGAGCTCAGGAGTTTGAGACCAGCCTGGCCAACGTGGTGAAACTCTCATCTCTACCAATAATACAAAAATTAGCTGGGTGTGGTAGTGGGCACCTGTAATCCCAGCTACTCAGGAGGCTGAGACCGGAGAATTGCTTGAACTTGGGAGGCAGAAGTTGCAGTGAGCTGAGATTGCACCACTGCATTCCAGCCTGGGCAACAGGGCAAGACCCTGTCTCAAATAAATAAAGTTTGATGATGACCAGAACAACCTGGACCCTTTGCAGTCAAAGTGGACACCTGGTATTCTGTGCTCAAGAAGTCCTGGTGCCCTGGGCAACAGCTGGAGGGTGGGCATGGAAGAGGCACCCGGGAGGCTCAGAGCAAAGGTTACTTACCAACTGATGGGACTTTTCAATATTTCTGTGTGTGCCTCTTAAGTGTGTGCATCCAAGCACACACTTTATGAGCCATTTGAAAGTATGTTGCAGGCATGTTTCACCCCTAAATACTCTTGTCTGCATCTCCTAAGTATAAGGACACTCCTTCTGAATCACAATGCCTTTATCACAACTAAGAAAATGTATAATATCATTTAATATCCACTCTGATGGCAAATATCCCCAACCGTCACAAGAGTGTCTTGTATTTATTACAAACTCTTACATGCAGACCATTGCAAACATCGCCTCCGAGCTCCTTGTGTACCCAGAAGGGAACCTGAGAAGAGAAAATGGTGCTCTTGCCTTTGATTTGCCTGAGGCCCCCGTTTTTTTTCTCCCACTTTGGTGATAGAATTTGAAGCATCTGTTGGATTTCAGGAGAAATTACACGTTTCTGTTTTTGTGTTTATAAGCATGTAGGTTTTATGTAAGCTATTTGCATGCGCACACCAGCCACACATGGGATCCAAGTTTGTAATTTAAAAAAGACATTTCCTTCCCCTGTAATGAAGCATAGTTGGCATTTCTACATCTGAAGCATCTAAGATAAAGCTGATTGTGACAGCATGTTATTTTCAAAAGAAACAAAAGGTTATGATTTGATAGACTTTGAACTTAGACATCAAGGTCAAGACAGCTTATGCTTAGGTGTGATCATTTTCCAGAGCTGTCACTTGGATGTTTAGCAAAATGTCCACCTTTTCACTTCTTGTGTCTTCCACAGATTTTCCCCCATCCACCCGAAAGGAGGAAAGTTAGGAGGGAAAGTTGTCAAAAGTTCTCAAATTTTAGGTTTCTTCTTCTTCGCCCACCTTTTTTTTGTGTGTGTGTGACAGTCTTGCTCTGTCACCCAGACTGGAGTGCAGTGGTGCGACCTTGGCTCACTGCAACCTCCACTCCCCCACCCCTGGGTTCAGGTGACTAGTGCCTCAGCCTCCCAAGTAGGTGGGACCATAGGCACCCACCACCATGCCTGACTAATTTTTGTAGTTTTAGTAGAGATGGGATTTCACCTTGTTGACCAGCTGTACTCAAACTCCTGCCCTCAAGTGATTCGCCCGCCTTGGCCTCCCAAAGTGCTGGGATTACAGGTGTGAGCCACCACACCCAGCCTATTTTAGATTTCTTTTAATGTTGTAGCAGGTAACAAGCATAGTTCATGTACTTTTACTGTTTTTAATAATGACCATTTCCTGAACATGAGTAGTGGATTAAAGGGCCGAGCAGCACACCTGGTACAGAGCGGGAGTCCAGTATTAGCTATGTACAGTACCTGACATTACCAGAATTTGAATCATTCAGACTTGAAACTGCGCTATAATATTTTACATAGTAAAGTCCCATTTAAAAAAAATTTTTTTTTTTTTTTGAAACAGAGTGTCACTCTGTTGCCCAGGCTGGAGTACAGTGGTGCGATCTTGGCTCACTGCACCTTCCCCCTCCCGAGTTCAAGTGATTCTCCTGCCTCAGCCTCCCAAACAGCTGGAACTACAGGTGCCTGCCACCACGCCCAGCTAATTTTTGTATTTTTAGTAGAGATGGGGTTTCACCATATTGACCAGTTTGGTCTCGAACTCCTGACCTCCACCCTGCCACCTCGGCCTCCCAAAGTGCTGGGATTACAGGAGTAATCCACCGTGCCCGACCAAAAATTAAAAAATAATAATATGTTTTGTAGAGACAGGGTCTCACTGTATTGCCCAGGCTGGTCTTGAATTCCTGGGATCAAGCAGTCCTCCCACCTTGGCTTCCCAAAGTGCTGGGATTATAGGCATGAGTTATTGCACCTGGCATAAAGTCCCATTTTATATTGCAACTTTTAAAGAGTGGGATTGCATCACGTGTACTTTTAAAGGCAAGGTGAGCATGTTTAGAGTTAAGCACAGTTTTCAGCAAAACAGCCCATGCATAAAATCCAACAGGCTTGTCAGGTTAGGCTGGTCAATTTACATTATGCACCTTCTCATTTAGTTCTTATGACGGTCCTGTTATGTAGATTGCCATACGACTCAGAGAGGAAACGAAGGCTTAGAAGAGGGTAAGTGACTTAACCTCAAGTAGGTCCGAGTGGTGGAGCTGAAACCCCAATCTAGGTGTGTTTCACTTCAGACTTGTCACTTGTAACTACCGTGCAATACCAAGCTTGTGTTTGTTGCTGTTACAAATGTAGCAATGATGCCTCTAAGCCTCATATTATGAACTGGTTCAGAGAGAGAAATCCACAGTCCCCCCAGGTTCATTTAGTGTGGTGTTCAGGTATGTTGGCATACCTGCCTCATAGGCAGAAAACCCTTCATGAAAGCATAGTGGTCAAGAGCCGTAGGCTCTGGGACCAGACAACCTGTGTATGCTCGAATTCCAGGTTCACACCAGTAATTTGTAAGTTATATGACCTTGGGCAAGTTATTCGACCCCCATAAGCCTCAGTTTTCTCATTTAACAAATGGAGACAATAATAGTACCTAATTCGCACTGCTATTACGAAAATAAATGACTAATAAGCCTGGCATGTAGTATGCAATAGAGCATTAGCTGCTAATATCACCACCACGAAGGCTTTGGCCAAGACTGCCTTCAAAAGCAGTGTTTGTGGGGTGGTAGTGTTCTAGAAAAGGTAACGTTTCCTTTTTTTTTTTTTTTTTTGAGATGGGGTCTCACACTGTCACCCAGGTTGGAGTGCAGTGGTATTGCAACCATGACTTACTGCAGCCTTGACCTCCCAGGCTCAAATGATCCTCCCATATCAGCCTCAAATGGCTTGAATACAGGCGTGCACCACCACAGCTGGCTAATTTTTTAATTTTAAATTTATTATTATTATTATTTTTGAGATGGAGTCTCACTCTGTTGCCCAGGCTGGTGTGCAGTGGCGTGATCTTAGCTCACTGCAACCTCTGTCTCCCAAGTTCAAACGATTCTCCTGTTTCAGCCTCCCAAGTAGCTGGGACTACAGGCATGCACCTCCATGCCTGGCTAATTTTTGTATTTTTAGTAGAGATGGGATTTTGCCATGTTGGCCAGGCTGGTCTCGAACCCCTGACCTGAGGTGATCCACCTCAGCCTCCCAAAGTGCTGGGATTACAGGCATGAGCCACCACACCCAGCCTGAAATTGTACACTTTATATTAGCAAATTTTGTATTATGTTAATGATACCTCAGTGTTTTTTTTGAAATGCCAGAGGTAACAAATCATCATTAGTGAAACAGCTTTTGTTCAGGTCAGTAAGTAGAACTCCAGTCCTGAGCTTTTAGTAAACAATCATGAGCCCCAGTGATTGCACGTGGTCCTGCTCTCTGCAAATCCTTGGTTTGCAGCCTTCCCAGAAGCAGAAGAGCTTCTGGGAAACCAGATACGTTGAATATATTGTGTGTGTAATCAAAAGGCAGGCAGGCAGGTTTTCCAGATGAGCCTAAGCTAATGTCTTAAAAGGGTATTTAAAAAAGAAAGCAGTAGCCTGACTGGTCTGAACTCCTGCCCTGTCAGCAGAAATGGTGCATTCACAATAAGAAGAGAAGGAGTATTTAACGCTGGTAAGAACGGCAAGCCTCTGCCTCCTGGTTTAGTTAATAAGCAGTTTTCCTGTGGAATTGATTGAGGGGGAGAGAGGGTTTTCTCTTCCTGGCTCCCTTGGTGTGGGCCCTCTCCTGTCAGAAGGCAGGAAGTTCTCTGGGAATTCACACCAGAGGTTTTGCTCTTATTTAAGGGAATTAAGGCCTTTGGGAACAGCCAGGTGGCCTTTCAGGTTTTGCCAAAGCCAAACAGCCTTATCACCTGCTGAGGTGTTGAGTCAACTTATTTACAGCTTTCAGAGCCAGCTCCTGTGCTGCTGAAATCCCCAAAGGCCTGGTCTAAATGGACCTGGTCAGACGTCAACACCGCCTGCCCCATCAGCACTTTTAGCCTTCCACCTGCGGTGTGGCGTTTAATGAGATGCCACAGTGGCCTGTCCGGGGAACCAGTTGCTCCCATCTGTAAGCCGCCGCCCTCTGTTAGTGACTTGGCCTCTCTCTGCCTCTTTACTCCCTGCACAGAGGGCAAGGAGGCACATCCTCCAGGGAGGCAGGGCAAGGTGGAAGTTAAGGTGATGAACTTTGGTGTCCTCAGGCCTGAGTTCAATTCCCAGCTCTGCTGTGTGCTGTTATAGCTCTGTGGCCCTAGGAAAATCCCTTCACCACTGTGGGTATTGTTTTATTCACCTGTGAAATGGGAGTGACCCACCTTCCAGGCTGTTGTGAAGATGAACCGCAGTTCTGCCTGGTGCTTCTTATAGGATCAATAACTGAGGGGTTAAGATGTGTGCTGTGGGTGCTGGGGGAGTCTGGAGAGTGAAAGGAAGGAAACTGAGGCCATGATGTCTAGCTGTTTCAAGTCCCCCACCCCCAACTCAAACCCTCTGACCTGCAGATAAAGAACTCCAAGATACTCCTTACTTCTCCCAGAATTAAAGCTCAGCTCTCCATAATAAGGCCCTGGCTACTTCTGACTTTGTCTCTGACCACCCTCATGTCACTCACTCTGCTCAGCCACCACCCTGCATTGGCTTCCAACCAAGTTGTGTTTGCTTTTCCCTCTGCGTGGAATGTCCTTCCCCAGAGGACCACGAGGTTCCCTCCCTCCCTCATTTCCTCCCTTCCAGCCATTCTTAGGTCTCAGCTAAAACTGCCTTTGCTCTAAGGTCATCTTCATTGCCTTTGACATGCCACTCCACCATCTCCAGCACTCCCTCCTTATCCTTCTTCCCTGTTTTGTCTTATATGTACTTATTTTGAGACAGAGTCTCCCTCTGTCACTCAGGCTGGAGTGCAATGGCGTGATCTCACCTCACTGCAACCTCCACCTCCTGGGTTCAAGTGATTCTCCTGCCTCCGGCTCCCAAGTAGCTGGGATTACAGATGTGCACCACTACACCTGGCTAATTTTTGTATTTTTAGTAGAGATAGAGTTTCGCCATGTTGGCCAGGCTGGTCTCAAACTCCTAATGTCAAGTGATCTATCCACCTGGGCCTCCTAAAATGCTGGGATTACAGGTGTGTACCATCATGCCTGACAAATTTTTTAATTTTTAGAAGAGATGCGGTCTTGCTATGTTGCCCAGGCTGGTCTCAAACTCCTGGGCTCAAGCGATCCTCCTGCCTCAGCCTCCCAAAGTGCTGGGCTTACAGTCCTGAGCCATTATGGCTGGCCCCTTCAGTATGTCTTTAGTCCAGAGATCCTCTTTGGGATCTGAGACCCTTTGAGAGACTATTGAAGGCCACAGTGCCTCCTGCTGGTGCTCATCTCTTAACCCACAGTTCCAGTAAGTCCATGCCTTCCTTGATGCCATTCACTGGCCCAAACCTTGGCTCAAGTCGTAGGCGCTCACTGTTAAGGCCTCAAGGAGGAGGTCAGAAAAGCAGAACAGCAACCAAGGAAACTCCTTTCCTGGTCACAGAGATGTTTCCAGATGGCCTGAGAAAGGGAGTGGCTGGTGTGGGCAGCTGTATGAAACCTTTGATCAAGAGGGGTGGAGAAGGATTGACTTTCTCAAGTTCAAGGCTTCCTTCTGGCTCCACAGTCACCCCCCCACAGGCAAGGGGCCACCACACCCAAAGGCAGGAGTGGCAAATCCTGAGGGCATGGACTGGGGCCATAGGGAGGCTGTCCGTGCCCTCAGGACTTGAGCCTGCAAGGAAGGCCCTGGGGATGTTGCCCTGTCCCAGAGCCTGCACACCCACCTTGGAGGCACTGCCTCCCCTTAGGGTGACCTCGGAAGCAGTTGCAGAAGTTTCCAGTTCTGCAAAAGCCATCTGTGGGAGAACAGGAGCAGCAGGTTACCCCATACATACTCTCCAAATGTTCCCATCAACTGTGACAGGTGGAGGCCACTCTGTATTTGAGGAAGAGGAAACTAAGACTCAAGGGGTTAATGAACTTTCCTGAAGTTAACATAGCTAGTCAGAGGCACAGTTGGCATTAGCGTCTCCATCTATCTAGACTCCAGGCCTAAGCACTGACTGTCAGTGCTCTAAGAGGCAGCACCTGGTAAAGCCACCTGTGCTCATAGTCTTTAAGAGGGGCGCTCAGGAGGCTGCAGCTTTGTTCTGTGTAGGGTCTGATTATCTTGCTGTTTCTTCTCCTATGGCCCACATCTTACCCTCTGGGGTCACTGTGACCGATCCTTCGTAAAGGAGTCAGCCCTGGAAATGTTGACAATGAGCCTGTTTCCTGCCCCTCACCCCACACAGTGCTCCTTCCCATTCTTGCCCCTCTGCCCCTGGACCAGTTCCATGGGTCAGTATTCCTCTTAGAGCATGACTCTTGGAAAGAAAAACAGCATTTATCATTGAGATCATTAGACTGCAACCCTGAGAATGTACTTATCAAACCACAAATAGAATCAGAGAAGGACTATATAGTCTCCCATATCCTGAATGTCTTATTTCTGATAATGTAACTGAAATCTGGTTTTGGAAGCCACATCACACGGGTTGCCTGTTGAGGTTACGGTCAACTGAACACCCATCCCTCCTTTGGTTCAATCCTTTCATTAAAGAAAAAGGGCTGGGCATGGTGGTTCAAGCCTGTAATCCTAGCACTTTGGGAAGCCGAGGTGGGCAGATATCCTGAGCTCAGGAGTTAGAAACCAGCCTGGGCAATGTGGCGAAACCCTGTCTCTACTAAAAATAGAAAAATTAGCTGGGCATGGTGGCTCATGCCTGTAATCCCAGATGCTCAGGAGTCTGAGGCACAAGAATGGCTTGAACCCAGAAGGAGGTTGCAGTGAGCCAAGCTCATGCCACTGCACTCCAGCCTGGGAGACAGAGCAAAACTCTGTCTCCAAAAAAAAAGAAAAAAAGAAAAAAAGAAAAAATGTTTATTTATATGAACAAAAGAAAACAAACAATTTAAATGGTAACAAAGAGCCTAAAAGTCAGCGTCCTGTCTGTCAGCAGTTCATCTGAGACAAGCAGTGTTGCCAATTTTTTATTTCCTTCTGAAGGTATTCTAAGCCTATTTCCTATCCCATTTAGCTTTGTGCTTAAGACACGTTCTTCCCTTGTTATTATATATACACTTACTTTGTTCTTTTTTAAACAGCTCCCTCATTAATTTTTATTTATTTTTTTTGAGACAGAGTCTCACTCTGTCACCCAGGCTAGAGTGCAGTGGTACAGTCTCAGCTCACTGCAACCTCCGCTTCCCAGGCTCAAGCGCTTCTTTGTCCTGTCTCAGCCTCCCGAGTAGCTAGGACTACTGGTGCCTGCCACCATGCCCGGCTAATTTTTGTATTTTTAGTAGAAATGTGAGTTTCACTGTGTTGGCCAGGCTGGTCTTGAACTCCTAACCTCAAGTGATCCACCCGCCTTGGCCTCCCAAAGTGCTAGGATTACCGGGTAAGCCACTGTGCCTGGCCACTGATCATTTTGGATTTCTGCATCATTTTCCATTGAGCGGATGTCCGTCATTGATTTACCCAGGCCTCTGTCCATGATATATCTACCTTTTGCCACCAATAACAAGCTTGTAGTGGCCCTCTGTATATCTGCCCTCGTGCAATGTGTGAGTCCCTCTGTAAGATGAAGTCCTAAAAATGGGCTTTGCTGAAAGAAAGGATTTATGCATGTAAAATCAATAAACATGGTCAGAATGTTCTCTTAAAAAGCCATGCTGGCCGGGCGCGGTGGCTCACGCCTATAATCCCAGCACTTTGGGAGGCCGAGGCGGGTGGATCACGAGGTCAAGAGATCGAGACCGTCCTGGTCAACATGGTGAAACCCCGTCTCTACCAAAAATACAAAAATTAGCTGGGCATGGTGG
>NW_016107433.1:2163615-2168858 GCF_001604975.1 Cebus imitator
TGGGTAACAAGAGCGAAACTCCGTCTCAAAAAAAAAAAAAAAAAAAAAAAAGCCATGCTGGTTCCTACTTGCCGTGATGTCCAAGGCCTTTGAGCCCCACATCTTTGCTGGTATGGTTCTGCCTCTGTGAATTACAGATGATAAAATGAACCCAGAAAAAATGCAAGGGGCTTGCCCGACACGCTCTAGAGAGAACCTGGTCACCTGACTCTGGTCAGCTGGCATCCAGCATGTTCTTGCTAGACCAGCTGACCAGCGTCCGTGGGCAGCATCCCCTTCCCTCTCCTGTCATGTGTAGGTCATCCTCCTTTCCACCGCACACATGGACCCCTCCCTCTGGTCTCCTGCATCCCGTATTGCTAAGATTCTCAGAGGGGTGGTGGTCCCCTGGGAGTGGGCACAAGGATCCTTCTGACTGGCCAACAACTTACTCCCTGAGTCCTCTGAGTGTTTGTAAAAATATAACTTTTCCTCCTGTAGAGTAAATTGTAAGCAGTTTACATGTGATCCTCTACTTCTGCTTTTCTTCCTTGATCTTTTGCATGTATTTTCTTTTTAACTTTTTTTATTATTTCAGTAGTTTTTTAGGGAACAGGTGGTGTTGGTTACATGAATAAGTTCTTTAGTGGTGATTTCTGAGATTTTGGTGCACCTGTCATCGCAGCAATGTACACTCTACCCAATGTGTAGTCTTTCATCCCTCACCCCCTCCAACCCTTTCCTCAAAGCCTGTTGTAGCATGTTTATGCCTTTGCATCCTCATAGCTTAGCTCTTATGAGTGAGAACATACAATGTTTGGTTTTCCATTCCTGAGTTACTTCACTTAAAATACTAATCTCCAATTTCATTCTTTTCTTTTCTTTTTTTTCTCCATCTCAGAACATGCTACATTCTTTTCTTTTCTTTTTTTTAACAGCTTAAGTTCACAGGTCCAGTATTTCCTGTCTCTATTTCAGCTACTCAGCAGGGTGAGGCAGGAGGAGGCCTCTTCTATCCTTTAGCAGATGACTTTCAGCCTCATGCCTGTTGCACTGTGATTGCAAGAGGGAATTATTTTTAACTTTATGAATAGGTCATGTGTTCACATGGACAGTGTTGAAAAAAATCAAAAAATCTAAAAAGTATATGATGAAAAGTTCTGCTCCCACCCTGTCCCCCTTTAGTCTAATAATGTGCCTCCCCCATACCTAAAATATCGCTTACTAGAGTCTTTCAAAGTTCTGTAACTATAAACAAATATGAGCATATATATTCGTTGAGACAGAGTCTTGTTCTTTTTTTTTTTGAGTCGCAGTCTCACTCTGTCACCCAGGCTGAAGTGCAGCGGTTCGATCTTGACTCACTGCAACCTCTGCCTCCCAGGATGAAGCAATTCTCCTGCCTCAGCCTCCCAAGTAGCTGAGGCTATAGGCATACACCACCATGCCTGGCTAATTTTTGTATTTTTAGTAGAGACACGGTTTTACCATGTTGGCCAGGCTGGTCAACTCCTGACCTCAAGTATCCACCCATCTGGGCTTCCCAAAGTGCTGGGATTACAGGTGTGAGCCACCGTGCCCAACCAAGACAGAGTTTGTTCTGTGACTCAGGCTGAATTGGAGTTGTGCAATCATGGCTGGATTCAAAGCAATCCTCCTGCCACAACCTCCCGGAATGCTGGGATTACAGATGTAAACTTATATCGTATCCCCTTCTTTTTAGTTACACAAAAGACAGCGCTGCTTTGCACTTGGTTTTATCAGCAAGCAATAATGTGTCTTGAAGATCATTCCCCTGCAGAGCATAAAGAGCTTTCTTTTTTGTTTTATAGCTTCATACTATTTCATTCTAATAAAATTCCATAATTTGATGAATCCTCTATTGATGGATATTTGGGCTGTCGCCCATGTTTTTGCTAGCACAAACAATGCCATAGTGAATAACATTTTACGTTTTTGCATGTGTGCAAGCTTTTCCAATTTCACATTGAAAAGTAGGAACAAGCCATGTAAATGGCCCATGGAGCCTTTCTGCAAGAGCAGCAACCAGGAAAATAAAAGGCTGGAGAATCACTGCTGGAACAGGTGCCACAGCTCCTGGTGGGGGTAGTAACTGTACCACAGCATCTTGTGAGTGACCTGTGGCTGTCCTCCAGTACATGCCAAAGTTAGATTCTGGCACCCGTGGTTCGCTCTTCTTCATACTCTTTTCTTATTTTTGCCTACTTGGAATTCTTTTTCTTTTTAAATTTGATTCAGAGTCTTGCTCTGTCGCCCAGGCTGGAGTGCAGTGGTGCGATCACGGCTCACTACAACCTTCACCTCCTGGGATCAAGTGATTCTTCTGCCTCAGCCTCCCAAGTAGCTGGGATTACAGGCACCCACCACCATGCCCAGCTAATTTTTGTATTTTTAGTAGAGATGGGATTTCACCATGATGACCAGGCTGGTCTCGAACCCCTGACCTCTGGTGATCCATGTGCCTTGGCCTCCCAAAATGCTGGGATTACAGGTGTGAGCCACCGTGGCTGACCGTACTTGGAATTCTTGAAGTGAGCACCCCAGTCTGAGATCTTTCTCCTTTTTTTTTTTTTTTTTTTTGATATTCACAAGGATGCAGCATGGGTTGTAGGCTTCATTTCTCAGGAGCCTGAGCCAAGGCACACATATAGGCCAAGCAGTTACCTTTCCAGGCAGTCAGAGTGGATTTAGGAAACACTCTTGGAAGCAGCTGCCTTTCCCATCAATGCTTATTTGTTCTTGATAATGAAAAATGATGCTAGCATCCATTAAAAAAGAAAAGGCCCCCGCTTGTGAGCTCTACTGGACAAGTAAGCACTTGTTGTAGAGTCATCTGCAAGTGCGTGTGACCAGGAGACTGTGGGAAATGCCTCACTTCTCAGTGTTGGCTCCCAGCTGTTCTCTTGGGCAGTTTTAGTTTTGTTCCAAAGGTCAGAGGCAGAGGGTCCAAGCTTTTCCAACACAGCCCACATTTGGAAGTCGTGCAAGCCTCATATTCATTCTTTGTAGAAGAGGTTTCCAGATCTTGTTCTTGAGTTATTGAATGATTCAAAGCTTCTGAATTCCACTACAGCTTCCCTGTGTTTTTGCAGCAAGATTCAGCACATTTTGGTGTCAGCTGGTGCTTGGAATATGTGGCCCTGTATTGGTGCCTGTTTATATCTGGGTTGCCTTTTTTATAGAGAATAAATCTGTGGTTACTTTTACCCATCCCACATTGCTGTTAACTACCTCTGGAATTTCCCTCCCTCCGCAGCAAGCCTAGTGCTCAAGAACAAAAGCTTTGGTGCTAACTGGTTCTGGGGTGAATGTTTATTCAGAGGCGACCTACTCTGTGACCTTGAGAAGGCCATGATCTTGAGCAAATGATTTAAGTCTTTCCCCTCGGTTGTTCATTAGCATGAAGGAGTATAAAAAACCCCACCTGCCTCACAGCAGCATAGGAGTCAATGTAAAGTGCATAGTGCCCACACGTAATGCCTGTCATAGTGAATATTTACTCTTAAAAAGATTTTTTATTTTTCATTTTTCTTTTTTTTTTAAATAAAGATGGGATCCGACTACGTTGCCCAGGCTGGTCTCAAACTCCTGGCCTCAAGTGATCCTCCCACTTCAGCCTCCCTAAGTGCTAGGATTACAGGTGTAAATCACCATGCCCAGCCTATAACTTTTTTTTTTTTTTTGAGACGGAGTGTCGCTTTGTAGCCCAGGCTAGAGTGCAATGGTGGGATCTCAACTCACTGCAACTTTGCCTCCCGGGTTCAAGCAGTTATCTCAGCCTCCCCAGTAGCTGGGATTATAGGCACCTGCCCACAATGCCTGGCTTTTTTTTTTTTTTTTTCTTTTTTAAAATAGAGATGGGATTTCACCAGTTGCCCAGGCTGGTCTCAAACTCCTGGCCTCAAGTGGTCTGCCTACCTTGGCCTCCCAAAGTGCTGGGATTGCAGATGTGAGCCACTGCACCCAGCCTACTGTTAGTTAAGAATTGTTTATGACTTCTCTTCTCTGCACTTTTTCATAACTTTGGTGTTTTTGGGTGCCTGGATTGTGTCATTTTTGAACCATAGGACTTTGACTCATGGGGTATTCCTCAAGAGATCCTAATAACCGTATATTTCTTACTGGTTCACTGAGATGTAATTTACATACCACACAATTTACCCACTGTAAATGTACAGTTAGATAATTTTTATAAATGTACACAGCTATTCAGCTATCTCTACAATCCAGTTTTACAATATGTCCACCACCTCCCAAGTTCCGTTGGGCCTACTGGGAGTCAAGCCCAGCTCAGCTCCAGACAACCATTGATATGATTTTTGTCTGTAGTTTTCTAGATTTTTTTTTTTTTTTTTTTTTTTCACAGAGTCTTGCTCTCTCATCAGGCTGGAGTGCAGTGGCATGATCTTGGCCCACTGCAGCCTCCACCCTCCAGGTTCAAGTGATTCTCCTGCCTCAGCCTCCTGAGTAGCTGGGACTACAGACATGTGCCACCATGCCCAGCTAATTTTTCTATTTTCAGTAGAGACAGGGTTTCACCATGTTGGCCATGATGGTCTTGGTCTCTTAACCTCCTGATCCGCCCACCTCAGCCTCCCAAAGTGCTAGGATTACAGGCATGAGCCACCGCGCCCAACCTAGATTTTTCATATGAACTATGTAGTCTGGTGAATCACTTCTTTCACTCAGTATAATGCTTTTAAGGTTCATCTATGCGTTTTGCAGTGTTTTGGTTCTTTTTATTGCTGAGTAGCTGTACCATGTTTTACCCATCCTAATCACTTTACAGGTTGACTATATGTAACTCTAAGTTGTTTTTTTTTTTTAATGGGTAAATGTGAAATAAGAAGAAAATTGGGGCTCACGCCTGTAATCCTAGCACTTTGAGAGGCTAAGGCCAATGGATTATGAGGTCAGGAGTTCAAGACCAGCCTGGCCAACACGGACCCTGTCTCTACTAAAAATACAAAAAAATTAACTGAGTGTGGTGTTGGGCACCTGTAATCCTAGCTCCTCAGGAGGCTGAAGCAGGAGAATCGCTTGAACCTGGGAGGTGGAGGTTGCAGTGAGCTGAGATCACGCCACTGTACTCCAGCCTAGGTGACAGAGTAAGACTCTGGTTCAGGCAATCCTCCCACCTCAGCCCCCCCACAAGTAGTGGGGACTCCAGGTGCATGCCACCACATCTAGCTAATTTTTTCTTTCTTTCTTTTTTCTGTAGAGACAGGGTTTTACTATGTTGC
>NW_016107433.1:2170509-2173995 GCF_001604975.1 Cebus imitator
CTGTTTGCTGAGAATGATGGTTTCCAGGTTCATCCATGTCCCTACAAAGGACACAAACTCATCGTTTTTGATGGCTGCATAATATTCCATGGTGTATATGTGCCACATTTTCCCTTATTCTTTTTGAGGAAAGCAAACACATTTCCCTCCCTAAGACAGGTGGGGAAGTGGCCCCCCTCCAGCCTCTGCCTCTGCGGGAGGCCTGATGTTACTGCCAACTCCTTGCTAGAATGGAGATCAGTTGTTTCTCTCCCCTCTTCTTTAAAACAAATTGAGATGAGATTCCTTGCCAGTTGGTGTTGACTCTGGAAAATTGAAACCAAGCAGCCGATTTTGACTTGAGCAGAGAAGTAGCCCCAGCTTCTCTAGTCAAAGCACCAGATCCCAGTCCCAGCAGGATTATTGAGAAGAAGCTGTGTGGGGACCAGATCCCAGTCCCGACAGGAATGTTGAGATGAAACTGTGTGGGGTTGTTAATCAATGGGCACTGGCTGTTTCTGCATTCTCTGGGAGAGGGCTGGAAAGAAAAATCATTTAAAACTAAGTTCTCTTCTGGTCTTGTTGTCAAGAAGGGCATGGGGCATGGGGAGGCAATCTGGCCCTCAGGAACAAGAGCTAACCCTTCTCTTAGACCTGTGCTAAAATCATGTTAATTTGGTTACAATGTCGGCCCCAGGTGGGCAGGAGTTGTTATCTGTTGTGTTTGTGGCTGGATCTTCAGTACTAGAACAGGCTGACCTCCATGTGGGAGGCATGCACAGAGTAGGTGTGCAGGCTTTGAATAGACCTTGGAACTGTTCCCCACACAGTGCTGCCTGGCTCTCTCCCTCACTTCAGCACATAGCTCAAAGCTGGAGCAGTCTCTTTTACTTTCCTTTATTCCCTAATATACCTTAATATTCCCCAAATGCCCTTTTTTAAATTAAGTTGCCCTGTCTCTCTCATAAAGCCCTTGGAAATTACTTACCTGCTTATATTTCTCTATTACACTTGTCATTCCTGATACTTTTTTTTTCTTTTTTCTTTTTTTGAGACAGCATCTTGATCTGTTACCCAGGCTAGTGTCCAGTGGCACAATCACAGCTCACTGCAGCCTCAACCTCCTGGGCTAGGGTGATTCTCCTGCCTCAGCCTCCTAAGTAGTTGGAACTACAGGCATGTGCCACCACACTGAGCTAATTTTTAATTTTTTGTAGAGAGGGGGTCTTGCCATGTTGCTCAGGCTAGTCTCAAACTCCTGGGCTCAAGTTATCCTCCCACCTTGGCCTCCCAAAGTGCTGGGATTACAGGCACGAGCCACCATGATACTTATTGATTTACTTGTTAATCATCTCTTTGACATTGGAATGAAAGCCCCATGAGGGCAGGGACTTTGCTTTGTCCATTGCTGTATTTCTCAGGCTTTAGAATGATGCTTGACAAAGAGAGTAGGTAGAGACTCAATAAAGACTTACTGAAAGTCCTTGAAGCAATCCCTTAAAGGAGGTGAGGACGTCTGCCTTTATATTTTATTTATTTATTTTTTTGAGATGGAGTCTCGCTCTATTTCCCAGGCTGGAATGCAGTGTCGTGATCTCAACTAACTGCAACCTCCACCTCCCAGGTTCAAGCAAGTCTCCTGCCTCAGTCTCCCAAGTAGTTGGGGCTACAGTGCACACCACCACGCCCGGCTAATTTTTTGTATTTTTAGTAAAGACGGGGTTTCGCCATTTGTCCAGGCTGGTCTCAAACTCCTGACCTCAGGTGATCTGCCCACCTCGGTCTCCCAAAGTGCTGGGATTACAGGTGTGAGCCACTGCACCTGGCCGTCTGTCTTTCATACAGCGGGGGACCTGACACTTGAAGGAGGTTACGATAACTTGCCATGGTGGCACCTATGAAGCAATACCGGGACTTACACCCACCTTAGTCTGACCCCGTTCAAACAAATGTAAAAATATAAACACTGGTTGTTTTTTTTTTTGAGATGGAGTCTCACTGTGCTGCCCAGGCTGGAGTGCAGTGGCGTGATCTCGGCTTACTGCAATCTCCACCTCCCAGATTCAAGTAATTCTCCTGCCTCAGCCTCCTGAGTAGCTAGGATTCCAGGGGCCCGCCACCATGCCCAGCTAATTTTTGTATTTTAAGTAGAGATGGGGTTTCATCATGTTGGTCAGGCTGGTCTCAAACTCCTGACCTCGGGTGATCCACCTGGCTCAGCCTCCCAAAGTGCTGGGATTACAGGCATGAGCCACTGCCCCCAGCCTAAATATTGACTTTTAACCAATTCCAGAAGTGCCATTCATGACCCTTCCCCCTGGGCTGATTCCAATCAACACCCATGGTGTTTGCCAGTAGAGAAGGTAACAGCATTCGTCTGAGCAGAACCATGATTGGGAAAGCAAAAAGACACCTGTTGCCAGTGTGACCAAGTCACTTGAGTAACCTTAAAGGGAAAAAGTCAAAAGCGATGGCTTACACCTCTAGCCTTGTTTCTCCCACTTCAGAAAGTAAAGGGTAGAGGGTCATGGGCTAATTTTTCCTTAATCTTTAATGTCACTGTTTTCTCTCTCCACCCGCTGTCTGTTTTGATGGGGACAGAAGCCAAGGGGACTTTGCTTCCTGCTTCCCATCCAGGCAGTGCTCATTGTTGACATCTGTTTTCAGGGTATAGCTCAGTGAAGGCAGAGACCATATGTAATTTGTTCCGGTCAAGGACATTACGGGGAGGTTAGAAGGAACTTGATAAGCTTCATGCAAATAAACTTCCAGTTCCTGGAAACCCACGGGGGTCATCTGTCAACAGGGGTGCAGGAGCCTCAGCTGCTGCCCCAAGAGCACATTGCATGGATGTTTTGGGCATGTGGAGAGTCACGCTTGTGCAATATGATACTCCAGCCTGCTTATCTTACCTGGAAAAATGTTGAAGTTGATGCTGGCAGTTTAGAGGAACTTTGACTTATTTTAGCTCATGCAAAGTGGTAACATACAGCTGGACCTTCTTGAAACTGAAATATAACATTTCCTCCCCTGTGTGGCTGTTGGAATATCCTTAGGTTTCTCTGAGGCCTGAAACTGGATTTCCAAGGCTCAATTTTCATCCAAGAAGAGAGAAGGAGTGTGTATAATGATCATTTTTCTGCTATTCTCATTCAAGTTACTCTCCAACTGTCCTAGTCTTCAGTGAGAACTAAATTCTCAGTATCCATTCAGCTAGCAGGCTTGCAAATGGATCATCAGTTCTAAGAGATAGGCTGCCTGGTGAGTCCTGGTGGTTAAGTAGTATCAGACCACAGCTTACATCACTTCATAGCTGTGGAACTTGGTTTAGTTCCTTCTCTGTTTCCCCATTTAAAAAAAGGAATGCTGGGCCGGGCGCGGTGGCTCAAGCCTGTAATACCAGCACTTTGGGAGGCCAAGGCGGGTGGATCACGAGGTCAAGAGATCAAGACCATCCTGGTCAACATGGTGAAACCCTGTCTCTACTAAAAATACAAAAAATTAGCT
>NW_016107433.1:2175370-2192020 GCF_001604975.1 Cebus imitator
AAAAAATTAAAAAAAAAAAAAAAAAAATTTTGGGGCTGGGCATGGTGGCTCATGCCTGTAATCCCAGCACTTTGGGAGGCCAAGGTGGGCGGATCATGAGGTCAAGAGATCAAGACCATCCTGGCCAACATGGTGAAACCCCGTCACTATAAAAAATTTAAAAAAAAATTTTGTTACTTTAATTTTTATTACCATTATTTTAGAGCTGGGATCTTGCTTTGTTACCTAGGGTGGAGTGCAGTGTTACAATCATAGCACACTGCAGCCTCTAACTCCTGGGCTCAAGCAACCCTTTTGCCTCAGCCTCCCTAGTAGCTGGGACTACAGGTGCGCCAACATGCCGGGCTAACTTTTTAGATTTTCTCTTCTTGGTAGAAAGTGAGGTTTCACTATGTTGCTCAGGCTAGTCTTGCATTGGTAAACATAAAATTACATTTTCTGCTGAGCGTCAATGATCAGTGAACCTGTAATGTTTACTGATTTCATGAACGCACATTAAAAGAACGCATTCCAAAATCCCCAGTGTCGTCTAAGGAAAAAGTCAACCTAGAAGGAAGTCTTATAGGTGACAGTATCTGTGGAGATGGAGTTGGAAACACTGTCCCTAACCAGCAAAAAGAAAATGCCTAACTAGCTGAATGAAGCTTTCTCCCCAGGATTCCTTTCATCTATCAAGTTAGATTTCATTTTCTTTTAAAGAGACAGCATCTCACTATTTTGCCCAGGCTAGTCTCAAACTCCTGGGCTCAAGTGATCCTCCTCAGCCTCCAAAATACTAAGATTATAGGCATGAGCTACTGTGCCTCACAGGTTCTCTGATCTTTTTTTTTTTTTTGAGATGGAATCTCCCTCTGTCACCCACACTGGAGTGCAATGGTGCAATTTTGGCTCACTGCAACCTCTGCCTTCCAGGTTCAAGCTATTCTCCTGCCTTAGCCTCCTGAGTAGCTGGGATTACAAGTACCCACCATCACAGCCAGCTAATTCTTTGTATTTTTAGCAGTGATGAGGTTTCACTATATTGACCAGGCTGGTGTCAAACTCCTGACCTCAGGTGATCCACCTGCCTTGGCCTCCCAAAGTGCTGAGATTACAGGCATGAGCTACCATACCTGGCCAGTTCTCTGATCTTGTCCTCCAATTCGTGTGCATAACTGAGGCTGGGTCTCAAGTTCAGATGGTCTTTGAATAAAGCTAAATGCAGTGTTCTTTGGTGTTTGCTGTGGGAAGTGTTCTGATAAGAGGGAGGCAATCCATAATGTGCCCCTTTGTGTGCAGTGTGGGCAAAACACTGCTTCCAACTAGTTGCTTCTAAGACTCTGGGTTAGTACACTGGTTACCAAATAACTCAGCTATGGTTAGCTGCCTTTCATAGCAGACCCCTATCCTTAAATCCCAACATCTTCTGAAAATAACATAGAGGCTTTTGAGACTGTCTTGTTTCTACCCACTCACATTCCAGTTATGGGACCAGGCGGGTGTGGGCGAAGAAATGGGATCGTCAAAGTGGGACTGTTCTGTGTGGCATGATGGCAATTTCAACCAAGGAATGTTGCTGAGTGCTCAGAGCCTGCTCCGGGACCAAAAGTTTTTCATGAACTTGGGTTTCATGGGTATTTGAACATCAGACATCTTTCTTGGGGTCCACTGATGAAAGCTACTACTTTTGCCCAGTAGGCTAGAAAGTAGGACATTGTAGGTTGAATAACAGTATGCAGGGGTCACAGGGTCTTAAAAACACTTTTTAAAAGTCATTCTTAGTAATTTTTGTCATTCAAAAAAAGGAATTCATTCTAATGTAACAGGCAATATAATACAAAGATGTATAAGGAAAATGTTATTATTGTTTTAAACTGCCTCCTGGCCAGGCACAATACTTGCATCTGTAATCCCAGCACTTTGGGAAGCCGAGATGGGTGGATCGCCTGAGGCCAGGAGTTTGAGACCAGCCTGGCCAGCATGGTGAAAACTTGTCTCTACTAAAAATACAGGTGTGGTGGTGGGCACCTGCAATCTCATCAGGAGGCTGAGGCAGGAGAATCGCTTGAACCCAGGAGGCAGAAGTTGCAGTGAACCGTGATGGTGCTATTAGACTCTAGCCTGGGTACAGAGTAAGACTCTGTCTCAGGAAAAAAAAAAAAAAAAATTTTCCCACACGGAGATGGCCAGTAGTAGAGTCTTAGCTCCTTTTATAGGGATTTGGTTTTTACATCAAGTGACCAAATAAGTTTATGAAAGGTGGGCATGCTGTGTTAAAGAATACTTACACCCTTGCTAGCTTTATTCTTGTTAGCTGTTCATCATGAAAACGTCAAAATATACCCAATCCCCATATACTGATCCTCCAGTTTGAACATTTTGCCACTCTTCTTTCCTCCCACTTTCTGGGCTCAGAGACAGCCCAGCCCTCGCCAAGGTTACAGTGGGCTTCCCAGAGCTGGAGAACCTTTCAGTCTTTCCTATAATTTCCTTTAATCAGCCCAGAGGATCAGGTTGCGTGGGGACATAATGAGTCTTGTGAACACCTGGAATTCAGGTTGGGGCTCCCCATCATACTTATGCTGTCACTTCTCAAAGGCTAGGGCTTAACCACCATTAAGATGAGGTGCCCCAAAGCAGGTTAAGTGCCTTGCATCAAGTTATTTGCAAAACCATTTTCATTTTTTCAGGCCTCCACCCTTGGCAAGTCCAATCATGCTTGTCTCAACTTTCACTGCCTAGATTTGGGAAAGCAGGATAAAGGAATTCAGTGCAGCCCTCATTCCCTGTTTACGTGACAAGCCCCCAAAGATGACCCAGTTGCCCCATTACCTCTGCTGGGGGTGGAGGAGGGCTCTTTGAAGAGCATCTGGTTTTGCTAGTTTGAAAAGAAATTCCTATTTTAGACTTAAAAGGATGGTATCTGCCCATCCTTTAAGGACTTGACATTTCTTCTTGATTCTTTCATCATCTTACGGCTCAGCTGTTCAGTTAGCAAATACTTTTCTACCCAAATACACAGAAATAAGTCATCTCTTCTACTTGCATTGCTTTTTAACTTAGAAAATGTCATCACAAGGGGCCAGGTGTGGTGGTTCACGCTTGTAATCCCAGCACTTTGGGAGGCCAAGGCGGGCAGATCACAAGGTCAGGAGTTCGAGACCAACCTGACCAACATGGTGAAACCCTGTCTCCATTAAAAATACAAAAATTAGCTGGCTGTGGTGGCATGTTCCTGTAATCCCAGCACTTTTTCCTTGTCTCTCTTCTTCCCATCATTTATTACAGCTCCCCCCAGCTCCCCCTACCCTTCCCTTCAAGCTGTGGAAGTAAGTTGTAGACCCAGTCTAAGAGCTGACAGGGTAGGGGTGGGGCCTGGTGGTGATTTTTTTTTTTTTTTTTTTTAACTGAGAGGGAGGATCGGGTGGATGACGCTGAAGGACCCAGCTCCCTTCCTGTGAATGAACTCTTCGTGGTTTGGTTGCTCACTTTATTTGCCAGGTAGCAGACCCCAGCTATTCCATGGGGTAGCCTCCAATCCCATCCTTGAGAACTTAGCTTGGAGGCAGAATCTTCCTTTAAAAATAACCAGGGTTGGCTGAACACGGTGGCTCACGCCTGTCATCCTAGCACTTTGGGATGCCAAGGCGGGAAGATTGGTTGAGCCCAGGAGTTCAAGACCAGCCTGGGCAACATAACAAGACCCCACCTCTACAAACAAACAACAAACAGAACCAACAACAAAAACAACAAAACCAAGGCCTTAGTAGAATCTCTCCAGAGAGAAGAGGAGGCAACTAGGGGACTGTAACCCATGTTAAGGGCCTGTCTCAGCTGTACCATTTACTAGTTTCAGGATGTCAGGTAAATTTCTTAACCTCTGTGAGCCTCAGTTTCATCTTCAAAATGGAGAAAATCTGGTACTTCCGCTCTTACCCCCAAATGTGGGCTTATTTTTCTCCGGCATGGGCAGGGCTGTTAGCTTCAGAAATGTTTGCAAGGGTGGCCCCTGGTGGAAGAAATGAGAACTGCTGCCCAGGCGTCAGGGTTGGCTTCAGGGCTTTCTGGCAGAAACCTGATCCTCGTGTCTAGCCTTGTAAAATAGTCAGGACAGCAGGAATTTTTATAAAAGAGCACTTGGATGTAATGGAAATTCCATCAGACAATTATTTGAAAGGGAGGAAAACAGGCCAAGCTGAGAGTTTCCTAGAATGAATGGTTTTATCGACTATTCCCCTCTGCCTGGAAGCCTCTTTGAGCCAGGCTTCTGCAATGGCTCCTTCAGGTCCCAAGGTAGCCCTGCCTCAGAAAGGCCTGCCCTCACCACACAATATAAGTTACCTCTTCAGCAAACTCCTTTCTCCTCTGTCACTCTTACGTCACCCTCTTTTATTTTACTTTCTATTACTTACTGCCTGAAATTACAAGTTTCTGTCTTTGTCCATTTCTTCCTCAGTAGTGTAAGCCCAGTGAGAGTGGGAGCCTTAACTATCTTCATCACGATTTTCTTCTCACAGTCCAACACTGTCTGGCATATAGCTTGATGGTCACCTATTTGAATGAGTCCTTTGAGATTCTAATGTGTAGTGTAGATGCTTCAACCACAGCTTCTCCAGCTTTAGGGTATTAATACTTTTTAAAGTTTTAATACTTTGTTTTTATTTTATTTTATTTTTGAGAAGGAGTCTGACTCTGTTGCCCAGGCTGGAGTGAAGTGGCACGATCTCAGCTCACTGCAACCTCCACCTTCCAGGTTCAAGATATTCTCCTGCCTCAGCCTCCCAAGTAGCTGGAATTACAGGTGCCCACCACCAAGCCTGGCTATTTTTTTTTTTTTTGTATTTTTTGTAGAGATGGGTTTCACCGTGTTGGCCAGGCTGGTCTTGAACTCCTGACCTTAAGTGATCTGCCCACCATGGCCTCCCAAAGTACTGGGAGTACAGGTGTGAGCCACCACAACTGGCCTTTGTGGTTTTTTTTGTTTTGTTTTGTTTTGTTTTGTTTTGTTTTGTTTTTTGAGATGATCTTACTTTGTCCCTCAGGCTGGAGTGCAGTGGTGTGATCATGGCTCACTGCTGCCTCAATCTCCTGGCCTCAAGTGATCCTACCACCTCATCTTCTCAAGTAGCTGGAACCACAGGTATCCAGCCCCATCACACCCAGCTAATTTTATTTTTATTTTTTGTATGTAAGAGATGGGGTCTCCTTATGTGGCTCAGGCTGGTCTCAAGTTCTTAGGCTCAAATGAGCCACCGGCCTCAACCTCCCAAAGTGCTGGGATTACAGGCATGAGCTACTGTGCCTGGCCAATATTAATACTTATTAAAATTTTAATACTTTAATAGCTATAGAGCTTTAAGTGGTTTTGTCTCTAAGCTGTTGGTCATAACATTCTCCACCCAAGCAGTCCTTTTCTGCCTTTGGCATTTGTCTTGCTACCCTGCATGGTCAGGTTAAAGACTTTCCTATGAAACCTTCACCATCTCTCTAAACTGACAGTGATCAGTTGATCAGTTTCTCCTCTGTGCCCCACACTGCAAGTAGGTAATATCTCTTTGTTCCTCAGACAGTAAGCATGTAATCAGCACTCAGTAACTATTGATTATCAGTGACTTTTGTGGAATACTCATGGGGGCTGAATCAATGATTACTCAAAGCTACATTTGTTTTTAAATTTTTTATTTAATGCTTATTATGTGCAAGGTGCTGTTCTATGTACCTTAAAACAATCCACGATCGCACCACTGCACTCCAGCCTGGGTGACAGAGTGAGACTCTGTCTCAGAAAAATAATAGTTACTATTGTTGCCATCATTCTACAGTTAGGTAGACTGAGGCATAGAGAGGTTAAGTAACTTGCCTGAAGTCACAGAGCTCATAAGTGGCAGAGTTGGGACTTGAACCCAGATAGTTTGGTCTAGCGTCTGCTCTTAACCATTATTCCATGCTAGTGCTCTCATTATCTGCTACTGCTGTTCTAAATGTAAATGCCTTATTTAAATGTGGATTACCCATAGCATTTTATTATTAGGCACTAATTTCTGGGCACAATAGGTCTTCAGTCTCAGTTATGGTAGTGATCTGTTCTCATGCTGACTGGCAAGAGTCATTGGATTGAACAGCCTCTTTTTTGTTGTTGTTACTGAAAAAGAGAAGTTATGGCCAGGTGAGGTGGCTCACACTTGTAATCTCAGCACTTTGGGAGGCGGAGGTGGGCGGATCACAAGGTCAGGAGTTCGAGACCAGTCTAACCAACATAGTGAAACCCTGTCTCTACTAAAAAAATACAAAAATTAGCCAGGCATGTTGGCGCATGCCTGTAGTCCCAGCTACTTGGGAGGCTGAGGCAGGAGAATCGCTAGAACCCGAGAGGTGGAGGTTGCAGTGAGCCGAGATGGCTTCACTGCACTCCTGCCCAAGCAACAGAATGAGACTCCGTCTCAAAAGAAAAAGAAAAAGAGGCTGGGCATGGTGGCTCATGCCTGTAATCCAAGCACTTTGGAGGCCAAGGCGGGCAGATCACCTGAGGCCAGGAGTTCAAGACCAGCCCGACCAACATGGTGAAACCCCATCTTAAAAAAGAAAAAATAAAAAAAGAAGTTACTTTTTTTTTTTTTTGAGATGAAACGTTGTTCTGTTGCCTGGGCTGGAGTGCAGTGGTGCGATCTTGGCTCACCGAAACCTCTGCCTCCCGGGTTCAAGCGATTCTCCTGCCTCAGCCTCCTGAGTAGCTGCAATTCAGGTGCCCACCACCACACCCGGCTGATTTTTGTATTTTTAATAGAGACAGGGTTTTACCATGTTGGACCAGGCTGGTCTCAAACTCCTGACCTCAGGTAATCCGCCTGCCTTGGCCTTCCAAAGTGCTGGAATTACAGGCATGAACCCCCACACCGGGCCAAGAAGTTACTTTCTAGGCAAGATAATATTGTCAATTGACAAGAAGATGAGAAAGAAATCAGAGCAAAATGAAATTACCCTATAATTGTGAAGAACATTATGGCAATAGCTTTATTGTTCTGTCCCCGGATCATGGTTTCTTTTGTTGTGTTTGGTTTTGTGGGAGGCTTCTGGTGGGTGAATCAAGTTTGCTCTTTGGAGAAGGAATGCTCATGTCTTTAATCTGTCCAATTTCCTAATCTCTGATTTCTGCCCTGCAGTGAGTTTTGAAGATTGCACCGGTCGACCAAGGACAGCCTACTTTTCTGTTGACACCCGATTCAAAGTGGGCACAGATGGTGTGATTACAGTCAAAAGGCCTGTACAACTTCATAACCCACAGATCCATTTTCTGGTCTACGCCTGGGACTCCACCTACAGAAAGTTTTCCACCAAAGTCACGCTGCAGGCAGTGGGGCACCCCCACCACCCCTATCATGTACGTTGGCATTTTTCTGAGAAGTTCACTATTGTTTTAGTCTGCCGTCTAATCCAGGTTTCTCAGCCTTGCTACTGTTAACATTTTGGGCTGGGTGATTTTGTGTTATTGGGGTTCTCCTGTGCACTGTGTAGGATGTTTAGCAAGCATGCCTGTCCTTAACTGGTTAGACACCAGTAGCACTTCCACTAGTTGTGACAACCAAAAGCATCTCCACGTGTTGCCAGTGGCCCCTGGGAGAACAGATCAGCCCCAGTTGAGAGCTCGTGGTCTAACTGAATAATTCTTGCTGGGGCTTTTAGGGTGTGGGGACCGGGCAGTGTGGAAGAGTAGGAAAGGCCTGGACACTGTCTGGGACTGAATCTCAGCCGTGTCATTTACTACTTGGGCAACACTGGAGGAGTTACATCACCTGTCTATGCTTGAGTTTCTTTATCTGTAAAATGGAGATAATAGTGAGGATGGAATTAATTAATACATGTGAAATGCTAGAAATACACAAGGCGTACTTAGCCATTGTTAGCTGTCTTTACCACTCCCCTCTTGGGGGAAGAATGAATGAGAGCTGGATTCTTCTCTTTTTTTTTTTTTTTTTTTTTTTTTTTTTTTTTTTTTTAAGGTGGAGTCTTGCTCTGTGGCGCGACTCACTGCAACCTCCACCTCCCTGGTTCAAGCGATTCTCCTGCCTCAGCCTCCTGAGCAGCTGAGATTACAGGTGCCCAACCTCATGCCCGGCTAATTTTTATATTTTTAGTAGAAGCAAGGTTTTGCCCTGTTGTCCAGACTGGTCTCGAACTCCTGACCTCAAATGATCCTCTTGCCTTGGCCTCCCAAAGTGCTGGGATTACAGGCATGAACTATTGTGCCTGGACAAGAGCTGGATTCTCTGATCACTTTACTTTTTGTGCTTCCAGTGGGAAGGGTCTTGGCAAGGAAGAAGAAGAACCAGTGGGCAGCCCTTGCCCCATTAGACTGTAACCTCCGCAAGACCCTTTCCCATTGTATTGGCAGCGCCTGGCCTTAGGTCTGGCCCATACCAGGAACAGATAGACAGATGGATTGGCCATGAATGGAAGGATGGCTGTCTGCCTAGTTTCTTGGCAGGAATGTTTCTAGGGTTTGCTACCCGAAGCCAATCACCTTTGCCAGTTTCTCAGCTGCTCCCGTGGTGCTTCCTACCGAAATGTCTCTCTGGGGGGATATTCTAGTTGGTCCTGCTTACTGCTTTGGAAGTGTGGAATGTGTTATCAGTGCCAAGGCCTGTGAGGTTGGAGCCTACTTTTCTCCCTAAAGACTCTTGATATTCTTGAAACTTAATAGTCCCCCTGATAGATCTGATTTTTCTCCCTGGTGTAATTAGACCAGAAAAATGAGGAATCTAATACTACAGGACTATATTAGCATAACTACTTGAGTCATAGTCTCCAAGGGACCCCATTATTCACATGAAAAAAATTCAGTACAGTGAGTCCTTCCACAGCTGTGTGGAAGCCTCTTATGATCCGGAGACAGTTGTATTTTATTTTTTTAGAGACAGAACCTCACTCTGTCTCCCAGGCTGGAGGGCAGTGGTGTGATCTCGGCTCATTGCAACTTCCGCCTCCTGGGTTCAAACAATTCTTCTGCCTCAGCCTCTCGAGTAGCGGGGATTACAGGTACCCGCCACCAAGCCTGACTAATTTTTGTATTGTTAGTAGAGACAGGATTTCACCACGTTAGCCAGGCTGATCTCAAACTCCTGACCTCAAGTGATCTGCCCGCCTCAGCCTCCCAAAGTGCTGGGATTATAGACGTGAGCCACCATGCCTGGCCCAGGATACAGTGTTGATGGTCAGGTTTATATTTTGTTCCTGTGCTGGCATCAAATCTCAACAAAACCATAACTCAGTGTTTTCTAACCAGTCTAACCATCATCTGTATCACTACCTTTATTGAGCACTTACTATGTTTCAGGCACTATTCTCAATGCTTTAAATGTGCAAGATCAGCATCTCGTTGAATCCTTCCAAGAATTCTATGAGATAAGTTCTACTATTATCCCCATTTCAGACGTTAGGAAACTGTAGTACAGAGAAGTTAAGTAATATCTGCCTGGGACGAGGAGGTACTGTCGTGAGACTTCAAAGCCAGGCAGCCTGGCTCCAGAGCCTGCCCTTGGTGCAGGCTGGGCTGCCTCTAGGAGACACACACAGGATGTAGAGGGCAGAGGGCGGAGGCGTATGTGCACGTGTGCACATGTGGCCATTGTGCAGCATCAGGGAAGGGTTCTGTGATGATACCTGGTCACATCTCACATGTATCTGATGCAGAAAAAAGCCTGAAAATATAGCTGAACTCAAACTTGGCAAGCAGTGATAAGTGACTGTGAGTTTTTATGTGGAGGGCGAGAGATGGAATTTTCCCCTGAAAACTTTACTGTGTTACCAGTAATCACTTTGAAACACTTAAACAATTTGGCAAATATTTTCCTTCCATTTTCAACACTCTTATTTCCCTGCATGTGCATAAAGTTATCTTTATTGCACATGAAAACTGTTCAATACAAGTCTCGAAGGGTGTTTTTGGCTCCCATCC
Organism: Cebus imitator; assembly: GCF_001604975.1. NCBI lineage: Eukaryota > Metazoa > Chordata > Mammalia > Primates > Cebidae > Cebus > Cebus imitator. The sequence continues at coordinate 2,185,302 of NW_016107433.1, forward strand.
AACAGCTTCCGTTACAACAAATGGAAACCATATAGATGTAATGATACAATGAGATTAAGATATTTGTATTGATCATAAAGTAGTTCTTAGTACCAGTTCTCAAAATGTACTTGTTTTGGCTGATAATTCCACTTTGGGGACCTATGTCCCCAGGAAAAACATAAAAGAGGCTAGGTGCAGTGGTACACACCTGTAATACCAGCAAATTGGGAAGCCAAAGTGCGAGAATTGCTTGAGCCCAGGAGTTCAAGATCAGTCTGGGCAAGATGGTGACACCCTGCCTCTACAAAAATTTTAAAAAATTAAAAAATTAGGCACACGTGTTGTTGCATGCCTGTAGTTCCAACTACCTGGGAGGCTGAGGTCAGAGGATCACCTGAACTCAGGAGTTCAAGGCTACAGTGAGCTTTGATCACTTTACTGCACTCCAACCTGGGTGACAGAACAAGACCCTGTCTCTATTTAAAAAAAAAAAAAAGAAAAAAAGAAAAAAAAAAACATTGAAAACTCAAATATTCAGTTGTTGAATAAGCTCTGATAATTAATCATCAGAATATAACGTTGCTATTAAAAATCACGTTATGGGCTGAGTGTGGTGGCTCATGCCTGTAATCCCAGCACTTTGGGAGGCCGAGGTGCTTGAGCTCACAAGTTCAAGACCAGCCTTGGTAACTTGGCAAAACCCCACATCTACTAATAATACAAAAATTAGTCAGGCATGGTGGTGTGCACCTATAGTCCTAGCTACTCAGGAGGCTGAGATGGGAGGATGGCTTGAGCCTGGGAGGTGGAGGTTGCAGTGAGCAAGATCTTACCACTGCACCCTAGCCTCAGTGATAGAGCCAGACCTTGTCTCAAAAATGACATTATATATGCTTGAAACAACTTGTAAATTATAGTATCAAACCCTGAAACCAACACTCATGTGTACATAATGATTACTTGAGCTCTGGACACTAAGAAGAATAAAAAGAGAATACAGTCTTTATGATGTAGCAGAGGGGTTCATTGGTTTTTGTTTTGGTTGGTCATTTTGGTGGATATATATAATTTGTCATTGATAAGAGACTGTGTCACTAAGTTCCCATTGTACACTGCCCACAGAAGGCTGGGACGCTGTCTGGCTAGGTTGGACTATTAGACCTGTACTATCTCTCCTGAATTATCTCATCTTGTTCCTCATCTTCTTTCCTTTTAGGACTCTGTTCCTGGATCCCACGTGGAAGTGCTCACATTTCCCAACTCCTCTCATGGCCTCAGAAGACAGAAGAGAGACTGGGTTATCCCTCCCATCAGCTGCCCAGAAAATGAAAAAGGCCCATTTCCTAAAAACCTGGTTCAGGTGGAGAAAGAAGTTCTCTATTTCTCTGGGAGGGATTTGGCAGAGGAGTATCGAGGAGAGAAAGGGAAAAGACCCAGTGTTGGGATCCTTTTTTACTAATTCTTTTTCTTTCATTTTATCTTCAGATCAAATCCAACAAAGATAAAGAAGCCAGGGTTTTCTACAGCATCACTGGCCAAGGAGCTGACACACCCCCTGTTGGTGTCTTTATTATTGAAAGAGAAACAGGATGGCTGAAGGTGACAGAGCCTTTGGATAGAGAACAAATTGCCAAATACACTGTAAGTATCTCTTCGAAGTTTGTTGACACTGGAGTAACATCTGTCCAGGATTTTTTGGTCAACACATGCTGTGTCCAGGCTCTGGACACATGATGAGGTTAACTTGACACCTCTTGATCTGTTGCTAAGGAGGAATGACAGGAGAATGTGGAACAGTTGTTAATTTTTCTCCTTGTCAAGAAAAAAGGAAGGAGAATCCTCATGCATCCTCATACATCCAGCACAAATTTAGACCCAAGATGTCAACCTGTTCTTGGGGCTAGAAGTCCCTGACCTAAAGGGAGAAGATAGTGATGATATAAGGGTGCAAAATCCATTTCTTGAGCTTGGCAGCAATAAGAGCTTAGGGAAGCCAAGAGGTCATTTTTTTTGTTTTTTTTTTGGTTTTGGATTTTGGTTTTTTTGAGAGAGGGTCTACCTACATCACTAAGGCTGGAGTGTAGTGGTGCTGTCACAGCTCACTGCAGCCTGGACCTTCTGGGCCCAAGTGACACTCCCACCTCATCCTCCTGAGTAACTGAGACTGAAGGCGCATACCACCACCCCTAGCTAATTTTTGTATTTTTTGTAGAAACAAGATCTTGCTATGTTGCCCAGGCTGGTCTTGAAATCTTGAGCTCAAGCAATCTGCCCACCTCAGCCTCCTAAAGTGCTGAGATTACCTGAGCCACCATGCCTGACCAGGAAGTTATATATTGATGCCAAATTCAGAAACATCTGGGGGAAATGCCAGACTAGAAGGACCAGAGCAATGTTCACCCTGCTTGGAATAAGAGGTGTTCAGGCCCCCACCTTTGTCTCTAGGCCTGATGCCCCGGCCCTGGGAAATGGGAGGTCTGAGCCAGTGGGGGTGTTCTCAAGCCCATGGGTCTTACCTTGTCATTGAAGCAGCAGCAGCAGCATATGTGTGAGAAAAGTCACCCACTGGGGGTCTTGGAGAGCAGGAAGGTGTGGTGGCAGGGAGAGCATTCTCTGCTCTGGTTGGGCCCCTTCTCCCATGTTTTCTTCCTAATCAGAACTCAAGTTACCCTCACTTGGTTCTTTCAGCTCTTCTCTCATGCTGTGTCATCCAATGGGAATGCTATTGAGGACCCAATGGAGATTGTGATAACCGTGACAGATCAGAATGACAACAGGCCCGAGTTCACCCAGGAGGTCTTTCACGGGTCTGTCATGGAAGGTGCTCTTCCAGGTATATCCACTAATGAGAATCTGAATACCCAGAGGTTCTTAGGTTCTTTGGACCCCAAAGTGTTGTCCAATCCCAAATGCTGGGTAACTAAAGCTAACCCTTCCTATGGACAGAGCTTCTGGGGAAACTATTGTTGTGTCATCTGCATGTGTATAGCATTCTACCTATGGAAACATATAAAATAGGGACAGTTTAAGAACAATCTTCCTTTTTTATTATTAAAAAGAAATTTTTAGGCTGGGCATGATGGCTCATGCCTAAAATCCCAGCTCTTTGGGAGGCCAAGGCGGGCAGATCACCTGAGGTCAGAGTTTGAGACCAGCCTGGCTAACATGGTGAAACCCCCATCTCTACTAAAATACAGAAATTAGCCAGGTGTGGTGGTGGCATGTGCTTGGGACTACTTGCCTGTAGTCCCAGCTATTTGGGAGGCTGAAGTGGGAGGATCACCTGAGCCCAGGAAGTTGAGGCTGCAGTGAGCCATGATTGTGCCATTTCACTCCAGCCTAGGCAACAGAATAAGACCTTGTGTCAAAAAAACCCAAAAGGTCATTTAGATGTTGTAGGTATTAGTCCTTTATCAGTGACATGTATTATAAACATATTCTTCCACCTTGAAGACAATGATCTCCAATGATCATTCTCTTTATGAAGATGTGGCTGAGTAGGCGATTGTGGAAAACATTGGTGTTTTTCTTACTTTACATGCCATTCACTCAGTATAAGAGACAGAGGAAAATGAGTTTAAGTTTATTTCTCCCCCATACTCTTCCTTCACCCCTCACCCAAAATAGGTTGGGAAAGTCGAGTCCTCTGCACACAGCTCCGTTTGAGCTTTCTTCCTTCCCTAGCACTTTGGTAAGAATTCTAGGAATTAGAGAACAGGGGAACTCTGACATGGTACCACCCCCAGGTCCCCTCCTTTATCCCTCAGGGCAGAATTGGATTAAGCAGCACTGACCAGGTCCCCAAAGTGCAGCTTGTCTAAACCGTCCTCTCCTTGAACTCTTCCAGGAACCTCTGTGATGGAGGTCTCAGCCACAGATGCAGACGATGATGTGAACACCTACAATGCTGCCATCGCTTACACCATCCTCAGCCAAGCGCCTGAGCTGCCTTACGAAAAGATGTTCACAATTAATAAGAACACAGGAGTCATCAGTGTAGTCACCACTGGGCTGGACCGAGAGGTCAGGGGTCAGGAGGATCCAGAGGGTGTGAAGGACAAATGTGTATTAGCTCAATCCCGTGGACAATGCAAAATCCTCCTAGGCCAGTTGCCGGTTAATATGGTGATGGTCTGAACTTTGCATCTGAGCTTCTGCCCAGAGGTTCTGTGCCTAGAAGACAGGCAGAATGGCATGAAGCAGATGGTTAACTATTCTGGTTCCATGTGTTGGGCCGAGCTGGGCCAGAGGTGGCTGGTGGTCCTGGCCCTGACTTGGTTGTGTTGATCTCTCTGCAGACTTTCCCTACATATACCCTGGTGGTTCAGGCTGCTGACCTTCAAGGAGATGGGTTAAGCACAACAGCAACAGCTGTGATCACAGTCACTGATGCCAACGATAACCCTCCGATCTTCAATCCCACCACGGTAATTCTGCAACTCCTTAGAGGGTTTCCAAAGAAAGGTCTTTTGTTGTTCGTGAACTAAGTTTCACCACTGCTCATGGGCGAAGTCTTTGAAAACTCTCTCCAGACTAGTGAATGTTAACTTTAAACTGAAAAGCAATCATCTTGGGGTGGCTGTTGTCTTTAGCATCTTTTTTCCTCCCTTGGCGTGGGGCCAATTGGCACAAGATTGTAAAGTTGCAAAAAGCACCTACTGATTTCATATCCTCATACTGTACGTTTTTAAAGAAAATTTTACTGGGTTTCGTTTCTTCATTGAACAAATATTTTCTAAGTTTATGTTAGGCACTGATGAGACACTGCAGGTACCATCAAAAAGAAAGCAGACAAAGATTCCATCTCATGGTGTTTCTAGTATAGCTAGGAAGACATGAGAATTATTGAATGCCAACGATATTATACATATTCCAGGCAAGGGTATTGATAGCCAGGTAGGGGAAGTTTAAATCATCCTGCATTATGGCCAGGTGTGGTGGCTCACACCTGAAACCCCAGCACATTGGGAGGCCAAAGCTAGTGGATCCCTTGAAGATGGAGTTCGAGACCAGCCTGGCCATCATGGCAAAACCCCGTCTCTACTAAAAATACAAAAATCAGTTGGACATGGTGGCATGTGCCTGTAATCCCAGCCACTCAGGAGGCTGAGGCACGAGAATCGCTTGAACCCAGGAGGCGGAGGCTGCAGTGAGTCGAGATTGTGCCACTGCACTCCAGTGTGCCCATGCCCTGGCCTTTCCTCGTCACCATCTTCTCCTTGAAGCTTGCTTTCAGTTAGCCAGGTATGGTGGTGCATGCCTGTGGTCCCAGCTACTCTGGAGGCTTAGGTGGGAGAATTGCTTGAGCCCAGGAAGTCGAGGCAATAGTGAGCCATGATCGCTCCACTACACTCCAGCCTGGTGATAGTGATATCCTGTCTCAAAAAAACAACAAAAGAGGATTCCTTTAATCCCCTGAGACCTGGCTCCGCTAGCACTCTTGGTATGTTGTAAATGACCCGTCTCTTTGCTCTGTAGTACCAGGGTCAGGTGCCTGAGAATGAGGCTAACTTCAAAATTGCCACACTGAAAGTGACTGACGCTGACGCCCCCAACACCCCAGCGTGGGAGGCTGTATACACCATATTGAATGATAATGAGGGGCAATTTGTCGTCACCACAAATCCAGCGACCAACGATGGCATTTTGAAAACAGCAAAGGTTTGTATGGTACCTGGCAAGATGCAGAAACTGGCATCCTCACAGCTGTTCATGCCCTTGTCCCCTGGTATCTTCTCAGAAGTAGATTCACATTGGCAGGGGGACGGGTGACTTTCCTAGATTCTAGTGGACCATGTGGGGTTTGCAGTGGTTCTTCTTGCTCATGTAAGAAATCAAGAAGCTAAGGTGGGACATGATGGCTCACACCTGTAATTCCAGCACTTTGGGAGGCTGAGGCAGGCAGATCACCTGAGGTCAGTCAGTAGTTGACCAGCCTGGCCAACATGGTGAAACCCTGTCTCTACCAAAAATACAAAAATTAGCCGGGCTTGGTGGTGCATGCCTGTGATCCCAGCTGCTCAGGAGGCTGAAGCAAGAGAATCACTTGAGCCCAGGAGACAGAAGTTGTAGTGAGCCAAGATAGCACCACTGCATTCCAGCCCATCTGGAAAAAAAAAGAAAAGAAATCAAGAAGCTCTTACACAGCATCTCGAAATTGAAAAAGAAATACTGTCTGCTTTAATGGGCTCTTTCCCAGAAACATTCTCCTTCCCTTAGCCTTTTCATTTTGCAGTGAGAGGGAAAATGAATTGCTGGTCTCTGCTCTTAAGTGGATTATTTTAGAAGTGGGGCAGATATGGTTGTTTTTGAAAAATGTCCTAGAAACTTAGTGCATGGCGGTAGGAGGCTCACTTGAGCCAGGAGGTTGAAGCTACACTGAGCTATGATCATGCGACTGTACTCCAACCTGAGTGATAAAACAAGACTCCATCTCTTTAAAAAAATGGCTGAGAGTGATGGCTCACACCTGTAATCCCAGCACTTTGGGAGGCCAAGGCTGGTGGATCACCTGAGGTCAGGAGTTCGAGACCAGCCTGGCCAACGTGGTGAAACCCTGTCTCTACTAAAAATACCAAAAATTAGCTGGGTACGGTGGCACATGCCTGTAATCCCAGCTGCTAGGGAGGCTGAGGCAAGAGAATTGCTTGAACCTTGGAGGCAGAGGTTGCAGTTAGATAAGATTGCGCCATTGCACTCCAGCCTGGGCAACAAGAGCAAAAATTCCATTTCAGAAA
>NW_016107433.1:2192850-2202595 GCF_001604975.1 Cebus imitator
TTTTGAGATGGAGTCACTCTTTTGCCCAGACTGGAGTGCAGTGGCATGATCTCGGCTCACTGCAACCTCTGCCTCCAGGGTTCAAGTGACGGGGTTTCACCATGTCGGCCAGGCTAGTCTTGAACTCCTGACCTCGTGATCCACCCTCCTCGGCCTCGCAGAGTGCTGGGATTACAGGTGTGAGCCACAGCATCTGGCCAGGATTTTTCAACTGACTTACAACAATTGGGTATTTGTGTGTGTGTGTGTGTGTGTGTGTCTGTATTTTTATATATAAATATAGTTCATGGCATTTTGTCATTTGTCTGTACAAGACCATTGTCTTGCTAAATTTATTTTTTTATTCCCTTTATCTGTGTGGCTTTCACCTTTTCCCTTCCCTCCATAGATAGCCATTCTTGGTCTGATGTGCTGCCTCTCTTTAAGCTCTTGTAATATGGTAGAAATGCAATTTTACTTTGCATACATAGTATTGTGGCGTGTGTGGTTTTTTTTGTTGTTGTTATTTTTGAGTTTGGAGTCTTGCTTTGTTGCCCAGGCTAGAATTCAGTGGCATGATCTCTGCTTACTGCAGCCTCCGCTTCCTGGGTTCAAGCAATTCTTGAGCCTCAGCTTCCCAAATAGCTAGTATTACAGGTGCCTGCCACCATGCCCGGCTAATTTTTGTATTTTTAGTAGAGACAGGGTTTCGCCATATTGGTCAGGCTGGCTTTTAATTCCTGACCTCAAGTGATCTCCCCGCCTCCCAAAGCGCTGAGATTACAGGTGTGAGCCGCCATGTCTAGCCCATAATATTGTGTTCTAAGTAACTTACTAATTAATATTTCTTTTTTTTTTTTTTAATATTTCTCTTTTTAAACTTAAAGGCACCTCTATAATGTAAATCACACAGACTCTGAAAACCCACATGCCAACCAACCAGCTACAACACTTGCTTTAAAATACTCTCATTTTGGGCCAGGTGCAGCAACTCTCGCCTGTAATCCCAAAACTTTGGGAGGCCCAAGCAGGTAGATCACTTTGAGGGCAGGTGTTCAAGGCCAGCCTGGCAAACGTGGCAAAACCCTACCTCTAATAAAAACACAAAAAATTAATCGGGCATTTTAGTGCACACCTATAATCCCAGCTCCTCAGGAGACTGAGGCACGAGAACTGCTTCACCCCAAAAGGCTGAGGTTGCAGTGAGGCAAGATAGTGCCACTGCACTCCAGCCTGGGCGACAGAGTGAGACTCTGTCTCAAAAGAGAAAAAAAATTACTCTCAACCGGGTGCAGTGGCTCATGCCTGTAATCCTAACACTTTGGGAGGCCAAGATGCATGGATCACCTGAGGTCACGAGTTTGAGACAAGCCTGGCCAACATGGCAAAACCCCATCTCTACTAAAAATACAAAAATTAGCTGGGTATGGTGACAAGCGCTGATAATCCCAGCTACTCAGGAGGCTGAGACAGGAGAATTGCTTGAACCCAGGAGACAGAGGTTGCAGTGAGCCAAGATCGCACCACCTGGGTGACAAGAGCAAGACTCTATCTCAAAAAATAAAAAAGAAACAAAAAATTACTCTCATTTTCTATATGTAGCCAATGGACTCCTCATAATCTAGAGGCTATTTCTACATGCTCCAAACTGTAAGGCCTGACAAGATGTGTTTTAATTGAGGTTTAAAAGAATAGTGAAAAATCAAAGAACAACAATGTAGGATTTGGTTCAGTGACGAACCCTGGATTGTACAGTTTCCAGGCCGGGTTGAAAGCTTGCAGTAGTGAAATAGATAGTTCAAAGCATGTCCTGGGGCAAATTCCGGGACCAGGTCTTTAGTGCTTGTTTGCAGAGGCCCTTACACCTGTAACAAAGAGCACTTTATGTAATTAATTGCTTTGCACTTCCAAAGAAGTGAGGCCAAGCCTACAGGTTCTCAGAGCCCTTTCCTCCTCTGATTTCTTAGTTTCCCTATCAGAGCCTTTCTATGACCCCAGTAAATGACTGAGCAGTAGATCTCTTTTAGCCTCCCTGTACCTCCCATTAAATGCCAATAGTGCAGCCCACCCACAAGTCAACAAGGCAACCTGCATCTCCAGATGTTCATGGCAGGAGAGGAGGTGGCATGCTGCCACCAGTTACAAACTACTATATTGTTTGGGGGAAGCTGGTCTGGAGGAGTCTGCTTTTAAAAGTAAATAAGGATTATAGAAATCATTGCTTCAGCAAGAATCACCCATAGATGCTAAATCCATTGAGTGAAAGTTAGTTGCTGAACAACATATTCTCAAATTATCTACCTGCAGATTATAGATATATCATATAGTGAAAAAAGGTACCTTTGCTATGAAGAAATCTGGTGGCCTTTCCCTTATCCAAGTGATCAAAGTTAACATCATCAGTAAAAGCACAGACAGACATCACGTGCCTCCCAGTGTCCTGCGCTGGGAGGCTACAGCATCACCTCTGTAGTTTCTTGTCCCCACCGCCAACCCCCAAAATGGATGATCTGAATCTAAATTATGAGGAATAATCAAGCAAACTCAAACTAAGGGGCATTCTACAAAACAACTGGCCAGCACATTTTAAAAATGTCAGTGTCAAAAAAGAAAAGAAAGAGCCATGCCAACTAAAGGCCATATTGGATCCTGAATCCAGAAGGGTGCAAGGTTGCTGTAAAGGACATTTTTGGAAAATCTGACAATTTGAATATGCACCATATAGTTGACAATAGTATTCTATCAAAGTTTTATTGCCTAAAATTGAAAATCAAGTTGAGGTTATATAAGACAATGCCTTTGTTCTCAGGAGATCACACACTGGTATTTATAAGTAAAGGAACATGACTTCTGCGATTTATTTGCAAATGGCTCAGCAAAACAAGAAATTACGTAGGTGTGTGTCAATATAGAGAGAGAGCAGACATGGCAAAATATTAACAATGAGTAAACCTAGGTGAAGAGTCCATGGATGGTCACCATACTATTCTGGTAACTTGTCTGTTGTATTGTTGGTTTTCAAAATAAAAACATTACAAGTAATCAGATAACTGAAGAAGAGCTTAAGCCATTTTCAGCTTCATGCTGTTTGCTGGTCCTATTCTAAAAGCCAGGGCTTGTGCCTATTCAGGTATCGGATTTGGAGAGACACTGCCAATTGGCTGGAGATTAATCCGGACACTGGTGCCATTTCCACTCGGGCTGAGCTGGACAGGGAGGACATTGAGCATGTGAAGAACAGCACATACACAGCCCTCATCATAGCTACAGACAACGGTAAGGGAGCCTCATCGGGGCCTTTGCTGCCTCACCCTCCTGGCTAGTTCACTTCCTTGCCCCTCTCTTCTTTTGGAGGCAAGAGTTTATTCTTTTTCTTTTATTGTTTTTGTTTGTTGGATTGATTTGTATAAAGGTATGGAGTATAAGGGTAATTTTGTTACATGCAGAGATATATAGTGGTAAAACCAGTTCTTTTAGGGTATGCATCACCTAAATAACATGCATTGTACCCATTAAGTAATTGCTCATCATCTACTCCCTCCCACCCTCACCCTTCCCAGCTGCCATTGTCTATCATTCCACAGTCTACTTCCATGTGTACACACCTCTAAGTGAGAACATGCAGTATTTCTCCTTATGTCTGGCTTGTTTCGCTTGAGATAATGGCGTCCAGTTTCATCCCTGTTGCTGCAAAAGATGATTCTTTTATTTATTTATTTTTATTTATTTATTATTCTTATTTTTGAGACAGAATCTAGCTCTGTCGCCCAGACTGGGAGTGCAGTGGCACAATCTCAGCTCATTGCAACCTTCGCCTCCCAGGTTCAAGCAGTTCTCCTGCCTCAGCCTCCCGAATAGCTGGGATTGCAGGCACTGGCCAACACACCCAGCTAATTTTTGTATTTTCAGTAGAGACAGGCTTTCACTGTGTTGACTAGGCTGGTCTTGAACTTCTGACCTCGTGGTCCACCCATCTTGGCTTCCCAAAGTGCTGGGATTACAATTGTGAACCACTGCACCCAGCCTTGTTTTTTCTTTTATTCTTAAACAAAGGCGTTCTTATTATCAAAAAATTCAGGTGGGCTGGGCACAGTGGCTCACACCTATAATCCCAGCACTTTGAGAGGCTGAGATCAGAGGATCACTTGAGCCCAGGAGTTCAAGACCATCCTGGGAAACATGACAAAACCCTAAGGGAAGTAGACAACAATGGTTTACATTCTAGGTCCAAAGCTTAATACTCGTGTGACCTTGGATTTGCTGTTTAATTTGTGTGTCCCATAATTCCTTTACCTGAAAAGTGATAATACCCACTGGATGAAATGAATTAGGTGTGGGTCCTTCCAGACTGTTTCTGTGTATTTAAATACATTTATAGACTGGGTGCCAGGCTTACGCCTGTAATATCAACACTTTGGGGGTCTGAGGCGGGAGATGGCTTAAGGCCAGGAGTTTAAGACCAGCCTGGGCAACATACTGCCCATAATCTCAAAATGCTGGGATTACAGGTGTGAGTTATCATACCTGGCCTCCTTAAGTTAGTGTTAAATGACTTGTGCTCATTGTTTAAAAAAAAATTTAGCCAGGCGTGGTGGCTCACACCTATAATCCCAGCACTTTGGGAGGCTGAGGCAGGCGGATCACCTGAGGTCAGGAGTTCAAGAACAGCCTGACCAACATGGAGAAACCCAATCTCTACTAAAAGTACAAAATTAGCCTGGCATGGCGGCGCATGCCTATAATTCCAGCTACTCGGGAAGCTGAGGCAGAAGAATTTCTTGAACCCAGGAGGCTTGGAGGTTGCAGTGAGCCAAGATCGCACCATTACACTCCAGCCTGAGCAATAAGAGTGAAACTCCATCTCAAAAAAGAAAAGACATTTTACGTGAGAAAAAAAGTTTTAAAAATTTACAGTCATGCCATCTAGACATATCTATTTGTAGGTTTGAGATGGATTCCTCTGTTGTTTTGTTTCCCTGTTGTATACTAATCTTGATGATAGTTCCCTGGGTACCACTTTTTTCTACTACCATATGCTTGGTTTTGTGTCAGGATGTGAAAAAAATGCAAACAGAAGTGTGGATGGGCTGGGTGCAGTGGCTCATGCCTATAATCCCAATACTTTAGGAAGCCAAGGTAGGAGGATCACTTGAGCCCAGGAGGTCAAGACCAGCCTGAGCAACATGGCAAGACCCCCCCCACCCCTACAAAAAAGTTTAAAAACTAGCCAAGCACGGTGACATGCACCTGTAGTTCCAGCTACTAGGGAGGCAGAGGTGAGAGATTAGGCCCAGGGGGTAGAGGCTGCAGTAAACTCTGTTCATGCCACCACATTCCAGCCTGGGTGACAGAGTGAGACCCTGCTTAAAAAAAAAAAAAAAAAAGTTGGTCATGGTGGCTCATGTAATCCCAGCACTGTGGAAGGCTGAGGTGGGTGGATCACCTCAGCTTCAGAGTTCAAGACCAGCCTGACCAATGTGGTGAAACGCTGTCTCTTAAAAAAAAAAAAAAAAAAGGTGTATATGAATTCCCAAATCTATTTTGAAAACCAATTTGCAGAGACTCAAAAAGACCCAACTCATCCCCTTTGATTTTAAACTTCTAATGTGGCTTAAAATAAAAATAAAAGACTCAATGCTTTGATAATGACCTTAAATGGCATGAAAGCACAGAAAAAGACCTAGGGAGACAGCAAGCAGGTAATAAGGACTTCTCGGAGCTGTTAAAATTCAATGAATGGCTCGGCCTTAGCGCCATTTTTTTTTGAAACCTCTGCGTCATGAGAGCCAAGTGGAGGAAGAAACGAATGCGCAGGCTAAAGCGCAAAAGAAGAAAGATGAGGCAGAGGTCCAAGTAAACCGCTAGCTTGTTGCACCGTGGAGGCCGCAGGAGCAGAAACATGGAATGCCAGACGCTGGGGATGCTGGTACAAGTTGTGGGACTGCATGCTACTGTCTAGAGCTTGTCTCAATGGATCTAGAACTTCATCGCCATCTGATCGCCGATCACCTGAGACCTACCTTGCTCATAACCAAAACTGCCCATGTTGGTCCTTTGCCCTGGACCTGTGACATTCTGGACTATTTCTGTGTTTACTTGTGGCCGAGTGTAACAACCATAAAATAAATCACCTCTTCCGCTGTCTTAGCTGAAGAATTTAAAAAAATAAATAAATAAAATAAAATTCAATGAATGAATAATGGCATGTGAAGAAGGAGGAGGGTGTCCTTGGTGTGAGGAATAACTTGAATAATGGTTATCAAAGTGGGAATAAGCTTGTCTGTGTAAAATTGTCAGAGGCCTGCCCACCTGGGAGTGGAGATGCCCTGGGATTGGTAGGATGGGAGGTTCTGGGGGTGGAGTGGGGCCTGGTGAGGGACCACTGAAGAGCCAGGACAAGATCTGGATTGGGTCTGGTAGAAGGCAGTGGGGATCCATGACTGTTCCCGAGCTGCAACATTTCCTCTGCATTTTCTCTTAGGTTCTCCAGTTGCTACTGGAACGGGGACGCTTCTGCTGATCCTGTCTGATGTGAATGACAATGCCCCCATACCAGAACCTCGAAATTTATACTTCTGTGAGAGGAATCCAGAGCCTCAAGTCATCAACATCCTTGATGCAGACCTTCCTCCCAATACATCTCCCTTCACGGCAGAACTAACACATGGGGCAAGTGCCAACTGGACCATTGAGTACAATGACCCAAGTGAGTACCTGAGCTTTATTTTGGCAACTGTGCTGTGACTGCCATGCTTTCCTTCCCCCAGATCCCCACCTCTCAATTTCTCTTCTCAACTTCCAGATGCCACCCCTTCCATTGATACTTGTTTCCTTGTTCATTCTGTCTTTGAGGCCTTACTCCAAAGGTCTCTTTCCTTTCCTGGTATCTAACTTTGCAGCATGCTACCCAGTAATATAAAACCCAAGCAGGGCTCCCTCTCCCAGCCTCAAACCACCCTCCAATCTCCTCTCCACTTGCAACCTCCAGGACTATGTTCTCTGCCACCTCCCACTCCTGGGACCAAACAAGGCCATTTTTGTGGTTAGCTCCTTCTTGCCCACCAACTGTGAGCTCCCAGATTGTCAGAACTATACCACCAAGGTGGAGGCAGCTATCAACCGCCTGTTCAATTTGCATCTATGGGCCTCCTACATCAACCTCTCTCTGGGCTTCTATTTACACTGTGACGATGTGGCTCTGGAAGGCATGGGCCACTTATTCCACAAATTGGCCAAGGAGAAATGCAAGGGTGCTGAGTATGTGCTGAAAATAAATGCAAAACCAGTGTGGTGGCCATGCTGTCCTCCAGGACATCCAGAAGCTGTGTCAAGATGAATGGGGTAGGCTGGGCGCAGTGGCTCACATGTGTAATCCCAGCACTTTGGGAGGCTGAGGTGGGTGTGTCATGAGATTGGGAGTTCGAGACCAGCCTGGCCAAGATGGTGAAACCCCTCTCTACTAAAAATACAAAAATTAGCCAGGCGTGGTGGTGTATGCCTGTAAACCCAGCTACTCAGGAGGCTGATCCAGAAGAATCACTTAAACCTGGGAGGCGGAGGTTGCAGTGCGCAGAGATTGCGCCATTACACTCCAGCCTGGGTTACAAAGTGTGACTTTGCCTCCAAAAAAAAAAAAAGATGAATGGGGTAAAACCCTGGATGCAATGGAAGTCGCTCTGGTCCTAAAGAAGAACGTGAACCAGGCCCTTTGGGATCTTCATGCCCTGGATTTCATCCACACAGACCTCCATCTCTGTGACTTCCTGGAGAGCCACTTCCTAGATGAAGAAGTGAAACTCATCAAGAAGATAGGTGACCACCTGACTAACCTCTGCATCCTGGCCGGCCCCCAGGCCAGGCTGGGCGAGTACCTCTTCGAAAGGTTCACCCTAAGGCACAACCAGGAGCCTACTGAGCCCAGCAAATCTGAAGAGCCACTTTCTGCCTGAGCCTCTCCCTCCAGCCACTAGGCAGCTTTTTAACCTGCCCTAGAGCCCTCTCCCAAGCCTTAGACCAAATGGAAATAAAGCTTTTTACAGCCAAAAAAAAAAAGTAGATACCTAACTGAAACCTAAGTAGCTCTGCTCTCTCTGCTTGGCTTGCAAATGTCTTTAGTTCACTAACAATTTTATTCTAGAATGAGCTTTTTTTTTTCTCTCTCTCTCTCTCCTGGTCTCATCATTTCTTTTTATTGCTTTCCCCAGCCCAAGAATCTCTCATTTTGAAGCCAAAGATATACTTAGAGGTGGGTGAGTACAAAATCAATCTCAAGCTCATGGATAACCAGAATAAAGACCAAGTGACCACCTTAGAGGTTCACGTGTGTGACTGTGAAGGGACCGCCAGCGTCTGTCGAAAGGCACAGTATGTCGAAGCAGGATTGCAAGTTCCTGCCATCCTGGGGATTCTTGGAGGAATTCTTGCTTTGCTAAGTAAGTCCAGCTGGCAAGTGGCTCAGCCTTTGACTTAAAAAAAAAAATGGAGGAGGTTTATTTTCTGAAAATGATTTTTGTTCTTATATTAGTTAGGGTATGGTTTAGCCAATATAGGAAAGGGACTTCCAAGTTATGCTGGCCTACATAGAATAGAAGTTTGTCTCTTACCAAACGGTTCAGAGGTAAATGGTCTAAGATGGGAGGGAGAGCAACCCTGTGCCATGAAGTCAATGGGGGACCCAGGTTTCTTCTATCTTGTTTATTTTCATCCTTCAAGTCAGTGCATCCCAAGCTTGAGTGCATGCAAATCACCTGGGCCTCTTGGTAAACTGGGAAATCTGATCTAGGAGGTCTGGTGTGGGGCCACAGATTCCGCATTTCTAACCAGCTCCCAGGGGGTGCTGATGTTGCAGTTCCTTAGACCATAGGCAGAGTAGCAAGACCTTGGGGGCTGCCCCAGCATGGTCTAAGCTAGCCAGCTCACCACCACCACCACCTCTACATTCCATCCTAGATGGGGGAAGGGGATGAGAGAGGAAGTGGAGGCCACACGACTGGAGGCAATGTCACCTCCACTTATTACCATTGGCCCAAACACAGCAACACCTAGTTGCAAGGGAGTGTGGAAGCTTCTACTTGGAATTGAAAATTGCCATGGAGTAGGGATGGAGTGTAGGGTGAGCAGTGAGTGAGTATCAATGACTAAAAGGTTAATGGAGAAGAAGGATGCTGAGGAAAATTGGCAGATTCTGCCATAGTCCTTAAACCTGTTTCCATTGGAGCCCACCTGGAGTGACCCCTCGGGGTGACACAGGTGCTGTTATGGTCAAGACAAATTCTTTTATCATTCACAGAGAGAAAATACTGAATCTATTAAAGGAATAAATTAGTTATGAAAACAGATTATGTGCATCATATGACAAAGTATCCACATGGAGTACACTACATCAGAACTCTGGTAGGGCTTTAAACTTGTGAATGATAGAAGAGCAAGCGAATGATTCTCAATGCAAGTGATAGCAAGTCACTTAGAAACCTTTGACCAGGTATGGTGGCTTACACTTTGGGAGGCCAAGGCACTGGATTGCTTAAAGCCAGGAGTTTGACACCAGCCTGGACAACAAAGCAAGACTCTGTCTCTACAAGATAAAAATGAAAAATATATTTTTTTAATTAAAAATTTTTTAAAGAAATGTTTAAACATCATATATAAAGGGCTGGGCGCCGTGGCTCAAGCCTGTAATCCCAGCACTTTGGGAGGCCGAGGCGGGTGGATCACGAGGTCAAGAGATTGAGACCATCCTGGTCAACATGGTGAAACCCCGTCTCTA
>NW_016107433.1:2202740-2211553 GCF_001604975.1 Cebus imitator
AAAAAAAAAAAAAAAAAAAAAAAAAGATCATATATAATTAGTGACCATAGGGGTGGTTCAGGTCATGAATGCCTTTGTAGTCACTGTAGTCAAAAAAGGCTGTTAATTGAGCCTCAAGGAAGGTTTTGTGGAAGGTGGAAGTGGTTAGGCCACAGGTGCTGGTAGAATTCCAACATGCAGATGGATATTCAGGAAGGTTCCTCTCCTAGCAAAGCACAGCAGAAGCTTGAGTAGACTCCTTGGAGGGCAGAGACCAGGCCAAGCTGATGGGAATGGAAAAAGATTTTTGGAGGGAGCAGTGGGACAAAATCGAGGGCTTTCAATTTAGGTCGGGCATGGGTGCCATTGATCTTCCTGCTGCTGCTTCAGTGGACTCCGGGAAAGGGTATCTTTCAATGTTCCGGAAATGTTTGCTGGGCATCCCATTTACTTCTGCCCCTTCCTGCTGGTGTCCTCCCAAAGTTGAAGAGAAGGATAGTGCTGTTGGGAATCGAGCAAGCTTTCTGGACTTTTGTTCTGCCAGGCTTTACATGGCTTTATTGTGCCATGAGATTAGGTTAATTCATCGTCTTACGCACGGTAACATAAGCCCTGCCAGCCCAGTTCATAATCAGATTACATTTGAATGGCCTGGTCTACTTTTGGGATAGTGATTACTGACTAGTATATTCATTCTAAGGGGAGTTTTGTTTTTTGTTTTTTGTTTTTTGTTTTTTTTTTTGAGGCAAGTTCTCGCCCTGTGGCCCAGGCTATAGTGCAGTGGAGTAATCTCAGCTCACTGCAGCCTTGACTTCTAGGGCTCAGGTGATCCTCCCACCTCAGCCCCCTGGATGTCTGGGACTACAGGCATGAGCCACAACACCCAGCTAATTTTTTGCATTTTTTGTAGAAACAGGGTTTCCTCATGTTGCCTGGGCTGGTCTCAAACTCATGGGCTCAACCAGTCCTCCTGCCTTGGCTTCCCAAAGTGTTGGGATGACAGGCATGAGGCACTGTGTCCAGCAAGGGAATCTTAAAGATTGTAGTTATACTTGAAATATTTTTTTAAAGATAGGATTACCTAAATTTGCTATGGGTATGTATTTTTTTTAGACACTAGGAGTGGGGATTCCCATGTAGAACAACACTTAAAACAGAGGCAGTGCCAGAACTCAGATGTTCAATTTCTTGTATTTTTAATTTTTTTTTTTTTTTTTTTTTAATGGAGTCTTTCTCTGTCGCCCAGGATGGAGTGCAATGGCTCGATGTCGGCTCATTGCAACCTTCGCCTCCCAGGTTCAAGCAATTCTCCTGCCTTAGCCTCCTGAGTTGCTGGGATTACAGGTGCATGCTACCACGCCTGGCTAATTTTTGTATTTTTAGTAGAGACAGGGTTTCACTCTGTTAGCCAGTATGGTCTCTATCTCTTGACCTTGTGATCTGCCTCGCAAAGTGCTGGGATTACAAGTGTGAGTCACTGTGCCCGGCCTGTATTTTTATTTTTATGATTATTTTTTCTTTGTTTATTAGAGATGGGTTCTCATAATGTTACTCACACTGGTCTCGAACTCTTGAACTCAAGTGATCCTCCCACTTTGTCCTCCCAAAGTGCTGTGATTACAGGTGTGAGCCACCGCAACTGGCCAATTTCTTGTTTCTTAAGGGTAAAGATGTGCTAGAGGCCAGGCGTGGTGGCTCATGCCTGTAATTCCAACACTTTGGGAGGCTGAGGTGACAGGATTGCTTGAGCCTAGGAGTTCGGAATTAGCCTGGGCAATATAGCAAGACCCCATCTCTATCTTTAAAAAAATTACTAGAGACACACCAAATCTGAATCTTTTCATGTTTTCCACCAATATTTGGTTGCTTACTCTGTGCCAGGCTTTTTCTCGGAGCCTGGGGACACTGGGCTTCTGGCATCGCTGATAAGAGGCATCTTTTTGGAAACCGTAAACTGCTTGTTGCTCTGCATGGGTGGGGACTGTGTAGTTCCTGTAGTCTTGTTCAGTGCTGTCTCCCCTGTGCAGCCAATTTAGTGTTCTTGTTGATAAATCATGGACAAGGGAGTTATATTGTGTATCTGGATAAGGCTTCTGGCATTTTTCTGATTTCAGAAATAAGTAGTTGAGGTACATCTGAGAAGTCTTTTCCCCAAGTTTATGCAACCTCCTGTTTAAAGATTATGCTTCGGCCAGGCGTGATGGCTCACACCTGTAATCTCAGCACTTTGGTAGGCCAAGGCAGCTGGATCACTTGAAGTCAGGAGTTTGAGACCAGCCTGGCCAACATTTCTACTAAAAATGCAAAAATTAGCCAGGCGTGGTGGTGGGTGCTTGTAATCCTAGCTACTCAGGAGGCTGAGGCAGGAGAATCACTTGAACCCAGGAGGCAGAGGTTGTAGTGAGCTGAGATTGTGTCACTGCACTCCAGCCCAGGTAATAAAGCAAAAAAATACTTCACAGTGTACATATATGGGTACTTGGGCACACATGCCCATAGAGAGAAAACACATGGAATCTTTTTTTTTCATTCACAATGAATACTATATATTTTTTTTAAAGTTAAGTGGTTTCTTTCTGGCAGCTTTAGAGAATTTTTTTTTTTTTTTTGACACGGGGTTTCACCATATTGGTCAGGCTGGTCTTGAACTCTGGACCTTGTGATCTACCTGCCTCGGCCTTCCAAGGTACTCGGATTATAGGTGTGAGCCACCACGCCTGGCCAGAAATTTTTTTTTTTTAAGTTAAATGTTAATTGTATATATCCTAGAAATAATCGCAAGATCAAACGTAACCTTTGTCTTAAGCCTTGGGAGTTAAATAGACTTTAAAGCTTTCTTATATGATTCTATCTTAAGAGAAAATAAGGACATACCAGGCAATTTTATAGTCTCCATCCCTCTCTCCATAGCTGATTATGTATCAGTCACATTTGGGCTGACCTAGGAGCCCTGCTCACAAACCTTCAATGGCTCCAATTCTAAATCAAAGCCAAAGTCCTTGCAGTGGTCCATATGCCCCTCCCACCCTGCTTGCCCCTCATGGTGGGAGAACCATGTTTCTTCCCATCACTCACTGTGCTACAGCCATGCTGGCCTCCTCACCTTCCCTCCTTCACACCAAATATGCTCCTGCCTCAGGACCTTTGCCCTTACTGTTTCCTTTGCCTGGAACACTTTGCCCCCAGATTTGGGAAAATGACAATGATTGAGTTGAAGACCTATCTGAAAATTAAAGACCATGCTTGAATTCACATATCACTGTCTACTATCTTGTACTGTGCACACCGACTTCAGGGATGTGAGTGTCACGTGGATTGACATTTTCAAGTGTATTGAAGGTAGCCAGTGGCTGTCTAACTGCCCCCTCTCTGGTATGAGGGGTGCTCTGTGATAGCTGCTGCTTCTGGCCTTCTTTATCTTTGGCTCTCAACACTCTTGATCTCTCTCCCCACAACCCCCCACCGTAGTCCTGATTCTACTGCTCTTGCTGTTTCTTCGGAGGAGAACTGTGGTCAAAGAGCCCTTACTGCCCCCAGAGGATGACACCCGGGACAATGTTTATTACTATGATGAAGAAGGAGGCGGAGAAGAGGATCAGGTAGGTTTCTAAAACCATGGAAGCTCAGTGGTGGTGTCTTTATTTGGAAGAAGCAATTTCTTTATTTGGATAGAGAGAGGTAGGCATTTGAAACAACTCTGTATCACTTTGTATATTATCTTTTTAAGGCCAAGAAAGTAGACTGTCGTCATCATCACATCATCACCAACACAGCTAATATTTATCAATCCCATACTGTTCTGCACCTCAATGAATGAACTGAGGCACAGAGCACTTCAGTAACTTGTCTAAGTTTATACAGCTAGGAAGTGACAGAGCCAAATGGCCTGTCTCAGAGCCTGCACTCCTCATTGCCATTCTCCAGACATGACATGAACTTCAGCCAGATTATCTTTCACACAGAACAACTGGTCTGCTTTGTTTCTCTTGAGTTTTTAGTTAGACCAAACTGCTTTTCATCAATATTATATGTTTTTTTTTTTTTTTTTGAGACAGAGTCTTGCTCTGTTGCCCAGGCTGAAGTGCAATTGTGTGATTTCAGCTCACTGCAACCTCTGCCTCCTGAGTAGCTGGGATTACAGGCTCTGGCCAAAACATCCAGCTAATTTTTGTATTTTTTTAGTGGTGTTGGGGTTTCACCATGTTGGCCAGGGTGGTCTCAAACTCCTGACCTTGCGATCTGCCCATCTTAGCCTCACAAAGTGCTGGGATCACAGGCATAAGCCACTGTACTTGGCTGTCAATGTTATATCTTTAGTCCCTCTGTATTTCCTGATTTGGAAGATGATCTTAACATCTTACCCTAGAGTTGTCCAGGGAACTGTTCAGTGTCTTGGAGAGTCTACTTACCATGGGGGTTTGTCACGGAGTCCTGCTTTTGACTCAGGCCATAGAGTGAGGCACAATTTACTGAGCTCCATACAACATAGGGAGGAGGGTATACAGAGAAAAATATTGTTCCAGATTTGAGGGACTTCTAAGTCTAGGTGGGATACCAGATACATCGTATCAGTGAGCAATACAGCAACCAATCCCAGAATCTCAGCAGCACACAACATGCATGTCTTTCTCATGCACTGTGGGGTAGCTGCAGCAACTGCTGGTCTCATCTAAGCTCACGAGAATCTGTAGGATGGCTGGGGCTCTGCAGATTTAGGCAGCGTTTAGCTGAGTGGCTCTAAACTGCTAATTATATCCAGATCTGTTCCATGCAAGTCTCGTCTTTGTACCAGCAAGCTGGTGCCTTTTAGACCTTTTCCTGTGTCATGTGTTCCTGTCCCATTGGCTAAGCAAGTCACACGACAAAGCCCCAAATCAATGGAGGTGCACTCTTCTCACAGGCTAGGGTTGGGAGGGAGTGAATATTTGCCAAATAATTATCTCATCGTCATATCCTATGAAAATTAGTAAGGCACACAAACTATATCTGGATTCACACATGCTATACACAGTTCTTTCGGCTATATTTTTTCCAGTGCTATTTGGGAAACTTCTAGCCTGAAAGCTGTCATTTTGCATTAAACTGGTAAAGATCATACAGTTGGCAGTGAAGACATCATCCAATATTGTAATCTGTAAACCGGACTTAGCCCTGTGCATATGACTGTTTCTTATTCTTCATTGTACTTCTACCTTTTTCTCCAAAGGACTTTGACTTGAGCCAGTTGCACAGGGGCCTGGACGCTCGGCCTGAAGTGACTCGTAATGATGTCGCACCAACCCTCATGAGTGTTCCCCGGTATCTTCCCCGCCCTGCCAATCCTGATGAAATTGGAAATTTTATTGATGAAGTAAGTAATTCATGTGGAAAATCAAAGCATGGCTCATCTCTAAGCTCAGAAGGGAGGAGTTGTGTCAAAAATGAGAAAAAGAGTCTTTAGATTCTTTACTAAGTTTTCAGCTTCCCTGAGCCCTGCTTTCCTTAACCTGTGTCTCATCTGAATTTCAGATCTAATAGTGCTTTAAATTGCAAAGTCCGTGTGGCAAAACCAAGAATTGCCTGAAAAGATTTAGTAGATATAGAAATGAGGCTAGGGACATTCTAAGTAAATTTCATTTTAGTTTCACTAATGGAATTTACCTCCCTTGCCTCCCACTGCTGGTTGGGATATTAGGATAAATGTATATCACAAGTCTACCTGAGGATTAGAAAAATAGAATCTGTATTGTATATGTCAGAAATGCATTCAGCTCTAAATACAAGAAGCTGAAACAGATGGGAGTAGATATACCTTGTACAAATAGTAAGCTGGGGTGAGCAGTCTAGGCTGGTGGATCAGGCTGTTCCATGTTTCTGCTCTATCATCTTAGCATGTAGACCCTAGTTCTCAGGCTTGTTGCCTCATGATCACAGATGGCTGCCACACTTCCAGACCTTAGGTCTGTATTCCAGCAGGAAACGGTATGAAAGAGCAAAGCAGAGGGCAAAAGTCTGTCTTCTAGCAAACCGTCTTCTTACTCAACAAGGGAGTTGTCCAACCAGTTATTGGCCAGAACTATCAGAAGGCTGTGCCTACTTGCAAGGAAAAATAATAAGGCATTAAACGAATTAGCTTAGGGTAAGATGAGAAAGAACCCAGTAAAGGAATAGTCTGGCAGGGTTTGTTTCCTTAAGCTATGTTCTCTAATAACTTGCCTGGTTACTGGAATGGTGTTTGGGCTTGTCTGATGGTCCAGTGGCCCTCGGTGAGTCTCTCTGGTGAAGTCTGTGTTTGCTTTAGCTTCCTGTAGGAGTGGTCAATGAGGATTATGAGGCACTGCAGTGTTAGAAGTGACTAAGCCACATTCATTTTAGCCACTGGAGAAAACAGTAACCAGTTTAACCCCCTCTTTTATTTATTTATTTTTTATTTTTATTTTCATTTTTTGAAACAGTTTTATTCTTGTTGCCCAGGCTGGAGTGCAGTGGTGTGATCTTGGCTCACTGCAACCTCCGACTCCCAGATTCAAGCGATTCTCCTGCCTCAGCCTCCCAAGAAGCTGGGATTACAGGCACCGCTGGCATGGCTGACTAATTTTTGTGTTTTTAGTACAGACGGGATTTCATCATGTTAGCGAGGCTGATCTCAAACTCTCGACCTCAGGTGATCTGCCTGCTTCGGCCTCCCAAAGTGCTGGGATTATGGGGGTGGGCCACCGCACCTGGCTACCGACCCATTTTATATACATCTGGATTTGGGCCTTTCCTCCATTCACACTCATTTGCAAGTCATCACTTGTATTTGTAGTTTTTATTTAAATTATAAAAATAGTATGCTAAAAAAGAACAAGATCATGTCTTTTGCAGGAGCATGGGTGGAGCTAGAAGCCATTATCCTTAGCAAACTAACACAGGAACAGAAAACCAAATACCACATGTTCTCACTTAAATGTGGGAGCTGAATGACAAGAACTCATGGACACAAAGAAGGGAACAACAGACACTGGGATCTACTTGAGGGAGGGGCATGGGAGGAGGTGTTTGGTGTACAGGTTATTTCATCGTAGTTATCTTTTACAGAAAAGATTGGGTACTTGGCTTAATACCTGGGTGATAAAATAATCTGTACACCAAACCCCCACAGCGAGTTTACCATTTGTTACCTATATAACAAGGTTTCACATGTACCCCCGAACCTCAAGGTTTTTTTTTTAAAGTGTGCTTGCTATTTTAAAAATATAAATTATGGTGTGGGGGTGTACACCTGTTATCCCAGCTACTTGGGAGGCTGAGGCAGGAGAATCACTTGAACCCAGGAGGCAGAGCTTGCAGTGAGCTGAGGTCGTGCCATTGCACTCCAGCCTGGGTGACAAAGCAAGAATCTGAGACTCTGTCTCAGAATAAATATATTTTATTTATTTCATAAAATGAAAATATATAAAGAAAAAAAAAGGCCAGGCACGGTGACTCACGCCTATAATTCCAGCACTTTGCAAGGCCAAGGCGGGTAGATTGCCTGAGGTCAGGAATTCAAGACTAGCTGCACCAACATGGTGAAACCCCATCTCTACTAAAAACACAAAAATCAGCTGGGCGTGGTGGCGCACACCTGTAGTCCCAGCAACACAGGAGGCTGAGACAGGAGAATCACTTAAACCTGGGAGGCGGAGGTTTCAGTGAGCCGAGATCACACCATTGCACTCCAGCCTGCGCCACAAGAGTGAAACTCCATCTCTTCCTTAGTTCCTATACCCTCACTCCCTAGATTTAACTGCTAAGCATTTGTCATTCAGCCCTTTCCGGGCTGAAATGCAGCCTGCATGCACCAGTATGACTATCTCCAAAGTTTCCAGCTCTGCCCATCCCAGCTGGTGGTGTGGAAGCCCCACCCTTATTTGTGGGGACTCCATGCTGACTGATTGGTGCTTGTAACTCTCCTGCCTACATATAACTTATCATTTCACTTTCTCTTTCCATCAACAACATATCCTGTGCATCTTGCTGTGCCATTGTGTATAAATGCACTTTGTTGGTGTTCACTGCTCTGTGGTGTGCCACGGTCTGGGTATATTGTCATACGTTACATGGTGCTAGACTTCTTGTACCAGATGACAGGTGTGCCCTTCCTTTCACTAAAAGATCCTGTTGTCCCCTTTCTTCTTTAGAATCTGAAGGCGGCTGATAGTGACCCCACGGCCCCACCTTATGATTCTCTGCTCGTGTTTGACTATGAAGGAAGTGGTTCCGAAGCTGCTAGTCTGAGCTCCCTGAACTCCTCGGAGTCAGACAAAGACCAGGACTATGACTACTTGAACGAATGGGGCAATCGCTTCAAGAAGCTGGCAGACATGTACGGAGGCGGCGAGGATGACTAGGGGACTCGAGAGAGACGGGGCCTAGACCCGTGCGCTGGGAAATGCAGAAATCATGTTGCTGATGGTTTTTCAGTGCCCTTCTCTTGAGATGAGTTTCGGGGGGAAAAAAAGAGACTGGTCAGTGATGCAGTTAGTATAGTTAGAATTTCCACTTCATAGCTCTAATCGGTGTGTGTTAGAAAAGTTTTGACTTACTCCTAGAAGCTTTTTTTTCCCCCATCTCTCTTTACATGGTGGTGATGTCCAAAAGATACCCAAATTTTAATATTCCAGAAGAACAACTTTAGTGTCAGAAGGTTCACCTAGCACCTTGCAGATTTTCTTAAGGGATTTTGTCTCACTTTTAAAAAGAAGGGGAGAAGTCAGCTATTCTAGTTCTGTGGTTTTGTGTATATAATTCTTTTTTTTAATTTGTGCGCTCCCCCTCATTGCTACAAAGTCCCCCTGCCTTTTTTTTTTTTTTTTTTTTTTTTTTTTTTT
>NW_016107433.1:2211683-2221187 GCF_001604975.1 Cebus imitator
ATGCAAGACTAATTTTTTTTAATATTTGAGACGGGGTCTCCCTATGTTATTCAGGCTGGTCTTAAACTCCTGGCTCAAGTGATCCTCCCATGGTGGCCTCCCAGAGTGTTGGGATTATAGGCATGAGCCACTGCACCTGCCCAGCTCCTAAATCCCTGCCATTTTTGTTTTTTTGAGACAGAGTCTCACTCTGTCACCCAGGTTGGAGTGCAGTGGCATGATCTCAGCCCACTGCAGTTTCTGCCCCCTGGATTCAAGCGATTCTCCTGCCTCAGCCTCCTGAGTAGCTGGGATTACAGGTATGCACCACCACACCCAGATAATTTTTGTGTTTTTAGTAGAAACAGGGTTTCAGCACGTTGGTCAGGCTGATCTCAAACTCCTGACCTTGTGATCTGCCAACCTCGGCCTCCCGAAGTGATGAGATTACAGGTTTAAGCCACTGCACCTGGCCCTCCCTGATGTATTTTAAGAGACAGAGTTTCACTCTGTCACCAAGGCCTGGGATGCAGTGATGTGATCATAGCTCACTGTAACCTCAAACTCTGGTGCTCAGTCAATTCTCCCACCAGCCTCCTCTTTATTTTTTGTACAGATGGGGTCTTGCTATGTTGCCCACGAGCAATCCTCCCGCCTTGGCCTCCCAAAGTACTGGGATTGCAGGCTTGAGCTGCTGTGCCCAGCCTCCATGTTTTAGTATCTGCTCTCACTCCTGAATTCAGTTGCTTTGCCCAAGATAGGAGCTCTTCAATGCTGAAATTATTGGGCCCTTTTAGGGTAAGAAGCTTGTGTCTTCATCTGGCCACATCTTGACTGGGTATCATCTACTCAAGATCTTTGATGGCTTCCCTCTTTCATCTCCTGAGTATGTAACTTGCAATGGGCATCGATCCAGTGACTTGTTCTGATGTGTTCGTCAAAGTTTATTTAGCACTGAAACAAGAGTAATATACTCCCAGACTTAGACTAGTGCCTGAAGTGCTGTAGCCAAAGACAGAGTGGAACTATGAAAAGTGGGTGTGGAGATGGCAGGAAAGCTTGTAATTGAGCCTGTCAATTTAACAAACTGATGCTGAGGATGACTGAGGTAGGTCTACTTCATTTCTGAAAATTCTGGAGAGAATGGAGGAATCTCAATGTGTGTTTCTGACACAGGATCCGTGCTTTGTACTCAAAGCCCAGAACCCCCAAGTGCCTGCTTTTGATGATGTCTACAGAAAATGCTGGCTGATGGAACACATTTGCCCAATTCCAAATGTGCACAGAAAACTGGGAATATTTAAAATTCCAATTGTTTCTCTTAGGAGCAAGAAGAAAATGTGGCCCTAAAGGGGATTAATCGAGGGGTGGGGGATGAGGGTGGAGAAGATGTTGAATTGGATCTTTTTTTAATTTAAATGTGAGTTTCCACTTTTGACAATCAAAGGAAAGACTTGTTGAAACAGCTTTACTGTTTCTCAAGTGTTCTGGAGAAGAAAATCAACCCTGCAATCACTTTTTGGAATTGTCTTAATTTTTCTGCAGTTCAAGCTGTATCGAATGTAGTTGTATGTAGAGAATGTCACTGTAGTCTTGAGTTTGTATGTGTGTGGGTACTGATATTTTCTTTGGGGGTGGAAAAGGAAAACCAAGCTGAAAATTATTCATAAAGATGAATTTTTATAAATTTTATTAAAGAATTTTGTTAAACCATTGTCGAACTTGTTTGATTCCACCACATTTCCAGGCAAGAGAAAAGATGGATGGAGATAACCTCAGCCAAATATGGAGAAAGGCCGGACACGGTGGCTCATGCCTGTGATCTCAGCATTTTGGGAGGCCGAGGCAGGTGGATCACTTGGGCTCAGGAGTTGGAGAGCAATCTGGGCGATGTGGTGAAACACCATCTCTACAAAAACTAGCTGGGTGTGGTGGCACGAACCTACTTGGGAGGCTGAGGCATGAGAATCACTTGAACCCGGGAGGCAGAGGTTGCAGTGAACCGAGAGCATGCCACTGCGCTCCAGCCTGGGCAACAGAGT
Source organism: Cebus imitator (assembly GCF_001604975.1). Taxonomy (NCBI): domain Eukaryota; kingdom Metazoa; phylum Chordata; class Mammalia; order Primates; family Cebidae; genus Cebus; species Cebus imitator. The sequence goes on from NW_016107433.1 coordinate 2,213,705, forward strand.
GAGACTCAGTCTCAAAACAAAAACAAAAAAATGGAGAAAGAAGCTTCATGCTGAAATAACTTATCCAGAAGTTTCTATCATTATACTGGGGGCAACATAGGAGAAACTACATTCACATGGTAACCTAAATAAATAGGAGAAACTAAATTCACATGGATTTGAACAGTATCCATCCACGTGACATGTTGAAACCAATAAAACTCCCATGTCCACAGGAGACTATGTGGGCCCAGCTGAAGGACAGGACAGAGCCAATTTTCAAACAACATTCTCGGAGTCAGCAAGTGAGTACAGGCCAGTGGTTCTCTGAATGTGGCCCCTTCCCCATGGGACATTTGGCAATTTCTGGAGTACCTGGGGAGCTGTTGTCACGTCAAGGCTGGGCATGCTGCTAAACATCCCTGCACAACACAGTTCCCCACAACAAAGAATGACCCATCGCAAATGTCAGCCACTGTTAAGAAACGCTGGTGTAAGCCTAAAACTTTTCTCTGTTGAAGAGGTATGACTTTTCTTTGGGTAATTTTTTAGTGTGGTAAAATACCACATACAATTTACCATTTTAGCCTTTTTTTTTTCTTTTTTGAGATAGAGTCTCACTTTGTCACCCAGGCTGGGGTGTAGTGGCACAATCACTGCAGCCTCAATCTCCCAGGCACAAACAATCCTCCTGTCTCAGCCTCCCTAGTAGCTGGGACTACAGGTGTGCACCATTACACCCAGCTAATTAAAAAAAATTTTTTGTAGAGACAGGGATCTCGCTATGATGCCAAGCCTGGTCTTGAACTCCTGGACTCAGGTGATCTGTCCTCCTTGGCCTCCCAAAGTACTGGAATTACAGAAGTGAGCCACCACGTTGGCCTCATTTTAGCCATTTTTAAGTATACAGTTCAATGACATTCAGTATATTCACATTGTGTTGCAACTGTCACCACTATCCATCTTCAGAACTTTTTCATCATCCCAGACTGAAACTATGTACCCAGTTATTTTAACTGATTTTAAGTGTACAATTCAGTGGTATTAAGTACATTCAAAATGTATAACCATCAGCTCTGGTTTTAGAACTTTTTCATCGATCTAAATAAATGTTGTATCTAGTGGGCAATAACTTTCCATTCCTGCCTGCCCCCATCCCCTCATCTCATTATATTCTCTTCACATAAGTAGGCCCCTTTTTGAATCTGGCTTCTTTTTTCTGAGAGAGTCTCACATTGTCATCCAGGCTGTAGTGAAGTGGTGTGATCTTGGCTCACTGCAATCTCCGCCTCTTGGGTTCAAGCAATTCTTCTGCCTTAGCCTCCCAATAGGGGAGACTACGGGCGTGCACCACCACACCCAGCTAATTTTTTTTTTTTTTTTGGATTTTTAGTGGACATGGAGTTTTACCATGTTGGCCAGGATGGTCTTGATCTCCCGAACTTGTGATCTGCCCTCCTTGGCCTCCCAAAGTGCTGTGCTGGGATTACAGGCGTGAGCCACCGTGCCCAGCCTTTTTTTTTCTTTTCTTTTTTTTTTAAAGACAAGGTCCTGCTCTGTTCCTCATGCTAAAGTGCAGCGGTGCAATCTCGGCTCACTGCAACTTCCCAGGTTCAAACAATTCTCCCGCCTCAGTCTCCTGAGTAGCTGGGATTACGGTGTGTACACTATGCCTGGGTAAATTCTGTGTTTTTAGTACAGACAGAATTTCACCATGTTGGCCAGGCTGGTCTCAAACTCCTGACCTCAAGTGATCCACCCACGTTGGCCTCCCAAATTGCTGGGATTACAGGCGTGAGCCACTGCACCTGGCCGGCAGTGAAAATTAAAAAGATATTTTGGGGAAAATTGGGGCTTTGATATGTATTACACTTTCCCGAATGAATATTTAATTTTCCTGGGTGTAATATTGGTAATCTGGCTCTCTCAAAGAATTCTTTATTAGAGACAGAGTTTCATCATGTTACGAAACCAGGTGCCAGGTCTTGAACTCCTGGGCTCACACACTCCACCCACCTTGGCCTCCCACAGTCCTGGGATTACAGGCATGAGCCACCTCGCCCAGCCCCAACTTTTAATTTCCAGTCTCTTGTTAATTAAGAAGAAAACGCCTTCCCAGTTATTATCAGAAACTATTAGGCCGGGCACAGTGGATCACTTAAGGTCAGGAGGCTGAGGCAGGTGGATCACTTAAGATCAGGAGTTGGAGACCAGCCTGGACAACATGGTGAAACCCTGTCTCTACTAAAAATACAAAAATTAGCTGGGCGTGGTATGTGTGCCTGTAATCCAAGTTACTCAAGAGGCTGAGGCAAGAGAATTGCTTGAAGCTGGGAGGTGGAATTTGCAGTAAGCTGACATCGCTCCAGCCTGGGCAACAAGAGTGAGACTCCATCTCAAAAAAAATAAAAACTGGCCGGGCGCGGTGGCTCACGCCTGTAATCCCAGCACTTTGGGAGGCCGAGGCGGGTGGATCACGAGGTCAAGAGATCAAGACCATCCTGGTCAACATGGTGAAACCCCGTCTCTACTAAAAATACAAAAAATCAGCTGGGCATGGTGGCGCGTGCCTGTAATCCCAGCTACTCAGGAGGCTGAGACAGGAGAATTGCCTGAACCCAGGAGGCGGAGGTTGCGGTGAGCCGAAAAATAAAAAAATAAATAAAAAATAAAAATAAAAACTATTAGCTTACCCTATTTATTATCCAGCAAACTACAGAAAGGATAGAGTGCAACATGAGCAGTATGGAGTCTTTTTTTTTTTTTTTTTTTTTGAGACGGAGTCTCGCTCTTGTTACCCAGGCTGGAGTGCAATGGCGCGATCTCGGCTCACCGCAACCTCCGCCTCCTGGGTTCAGGCAATTCTCCTGTCTCAGCCTCCTGAGTAGCTGGGATTACAGGCACGCGCCACCATGCCCAGCTAACAGTATGGAGTCTTATGTAATTCACGAGGACCACTTAGTCCTTACATGAATCTGGTGGCTAATATTTTTATTATATTGTGACAATGACTCCTGACTGTTATCTCTTATACCTCGTTTTCTTTATGAGTACTTGGGTTGATTCCATAGCTTAGCTGTTGTGAATAGTGCTGCAGTGCTCATGGAAGTGCAGACATCTCCACGACGCACTGATATCAAACCTTTTGGGTAAATACCCAGAAATGGGATTGCTGGATCCCTTTATGCATTTTTGAATTGGGTTGTTCGCTGTTGAGTTTTTAAAATATCTATTCTGGAAATTAATCACTTATCAGATACATAATTTCTTCATATCCTCTCCAGCACTTGTTCAATTTTTTTCTATGTATTTTATAATCTTGTAAAATTCATGTACTTTGAGATGGAGCCTTGCTCTGTCACCTAGTCTGGAGTGCAGTGGTATGATCTAGGCTCACTGCAGCCTCCGCCTCCCAGGTTAGAGCTATTCTCCTTCCTCAGCCTCCCAAGTAACTGGGATTAAAGGTATACACCACCACGCCCAGCTAATTTTTTTGAATTTTTGTAGAGATGGGTTTTCACCATGTTGGCCAGGCTGGTCTCGAACTCCTGACCTCAAGTAATACTGCCTCCCAAAGTGCTGGAATTACAGGTGTGAGCCACCGCGTCTGGCCTTGTTTTACTTTTTATAGTAGCCATCCGAAGACTCCTGAAATGGTGTCTCATCGTGGTATTGATGTGCATTTTCCTATCGATGTTGAACACCTTATCATAGGCCTATTGGCCATTTGTATGTCTTCTTTGGAGAAATGTACATGCAAATCCTTTCTCCATTTTTAAATTTATGGGCTACAAAATGATGTTATGATTTATGAATACAATGTGAAATAATTAAAAAGTGTTGGGGAGAAGGTGAAGAAACTGGAACAGAGTTTCTGTTTCAAAAAAATGAAAAAGTTCTGGAGATGTATAGTGGTGAGGGTTGCACAAAAGTGTGAATGTACTTAATGCTGCTGAACTGTGCACTTAGAAATTCTAAATTTTACCTATAATTTAATGCAAATGGTAAAAGTCCAGAAAAAATAGAATGAGGACAAAGAAAGATAAATGGTCTAATAGAGAATAAAAATTAAATTGTTTACAGAGTACCTACTCTGTGCGAGGATCTGTACCATCAAGGAAATTTTTTTTTTTTTTTTTTTTTTTTTTATCCTGAAAACTTATATCTGAAAACAGATTTTAGGAAGCCTGCAGTCAGGGTTTATTTCAGCCTGTGATGGGGTTTTTGTTTTTTTTTGGAATAGGGTCTCCTCTGTCACCCAAGCTGGAGTGAAGTGGCATGAACATGGCTCACTGCAGCCTCGACTTCACAGGCTCAAGCAATCCTCCCACCAAATCTCCAGAGAAGCTGGGACAATAGGCATATAGGCACAGGCCCGGCTAATTTTTCTATTTTTTACAGAGATGGGGTTTCACCATGTTGCCCAGGCTGAAAATTTTTTTTCTTTTTTTTTGAGATGGAGTTTCTTTCTTGCTGCCCAGGCTGGAGTGCAGTGGTGTGATCTCAGATCACTGCAACCTCTGCCTCCCGGGTTCAAGTGATTCTCCTGCCTCAGCCTCCCTAGTAGCTGGGATTACAGGCGCCCGCCCACCATGCCCAGCTAATTTTTTATATTTTTAGTAGAGGCGGGGTTTCACTATGTTGGCCGGGTTGGTCTTGAACTCCTGACCTCAGGCAATCCACCCAACTTGGCCTCCCAACTACCGCACCTGGCTCAAAAATGTTAACCTCCGAAAATGTCCATGGTAAAGGCAGTTGGCCCCAGCAAGGGTCCGGAAGCACAGGAGACTTGGAAAACAGCTCCCGCTTCCATTTTGCTGGTTCATTAGATGCCAAGACGCTAGAGCTGTGCTGAGTTCAAATCCTGATTCTGTCCTTTCCAGCTGTGAGCTTGACAAGTTACTTGACCTTTCTATGCCTCAGTGTCTTCATCTCTAAAATGAAGGTAACTGGGACAGGTGATGTGGCTCACACCTGTAATATCTACACTTTGAGAGGCCGAGGCAGGCAGATCACCTGAGGTCAGCAGTTTGAGACCAGCCTGGTCGACATAGTGAAACCCCACCTCTACTAAAAATACAAAAATTACACAAGTGCGGTGGCGTGGCCTGTAGTCCCAGCTACTTGGGAGGCTGAGGCAGGAGCATGGCTTGAACCCAGGAGGCAGAGGTTGTAGTGGGCCAAGATCGCACCACTGCCCTCCAGCCTGGGCAAGAGAACGAGACTGTCTCAAAAAAAACAGGGTAATTGTATTTGCTTTATAGTGTTTTCAACACTAAATGAATTGATACGTACAAAGCATTTAGAAGCATGCCTGTCTTGTTGGGGTGTTTTGTTAATTGTTAGCTTTAATTTTGTTATTGAATGAGGACCAGAGCAAGGGAGTTTTGGATAGAGGGAATCATTTAAGCAAACATATGTTAAAAGAGAAAAGACCAAGCATTCCAATTTGGATTGGATTTAATGGGTCAGAACCATGACACTAAAGTTTTGGGTTTAAAACAATTTTTTTGAGACTGAGTCTTACTCTGTCGCCCAGGCTGGAGTACACTGGTGCAGTCTCGGCTCACTGCAGCCTCGATCTCCTGGGTCCAAGCAATTCTCCCACCTTAGCCTCCTGAGTAGTTGGGACTGTAGGCATGCACCACTACGCCTGCCTAATATTTATGTTTTTTGTAGAGTCAGGATTTTATCACATTGCCCAGGCTGATCTGGAACTCCTGGGCTCAAGCAGTCCTCCCGCCTCGGCCTCCCAAAGTGTTGGGATTACAGGCATGGGCCCTGCACCTGGCCCACTGAAGTATTTTGAGCAGGAGAATGATGTCATCCAAAGTGGCGTTCTGTGAGGGTGGATCTATTTGCAAGAATAGTGAACTGGCCTTGGGGAGAGGACAAGTAACAGAGATAGTAAAGAGCTTCTGTAGGCTGAAATAAATAAGGATATGAATGGTGCTGAAGAGAGTGGCAATAAAGTTTTATTTTAAAATAAATGAAAAACATGAAACACATTGACCCTGACCTGATAGTCGTGCATCGTATGCCTGTATCAAAATATCTCATGTACCCCATAAATATATATACCTACTGTGTAAGCACAAAAATAGTTTCTTTAAAATGTATAACATTCAAAACAAAAAAAAAGGAAACAAGCTTCAGTGCCTGCTTCCTTGTGAGATGAGTGATGGGGTTATCAGCAGATACTTTGAGATGAGTAGGGTAAGAATTTAGGAGCGATTTATGGAAAATGGAGTGCAGCCTGTCAGTTATCACACATGGCTTTAAAAAACAGTTCCCCACAAGAACCCTTAATTTGCGGGGGTCCTTATGGAAATTCTGTTCCTGTGAAACAGCCATTGATTAGTATTGGATGCCATTAGCCTTGCTGGCTCTGGATTGGGCAAACAGCAGGCAAACACCTGTAGTCCCAGCTACTTGAGAGGCTGAGGCAGAAGAATCACTTGAACCCTGGAGGTGGAGGTTGCAGTGAGCCAAGATGGGAATGGCTCTGCTTTAATCAGCCTGTTTTGGTGACTAGTTCTGTTGATCTTCCCCAAGTTCCTGATAAACGGGCACCTTGTTGGCCGACTTCAAGGCAATGAAACATTTACATGAATACAGATCTGTGTGTGCGTGTCTTGAACATCTCCATCTGTTTTTTTGTAGAGGGGCAGCCAGCCCCTGCTGGGATGTAGCCTTTGTGAATATTGGTTACAAGGGATGTTTAATGGCATATTACAGGGGTCTCTCTGCTGTACTTCTGTGGATTTTTGTTTTCTTTTGAGATGGAGACTTGCTCTGTCACCTGAGTTAGAGTGCAGTGGTGCAGTCTTAGTTCACTGCGACCTCCTCCTCCAGGGTTCAAGTGATTCTCCTGCCTCAGCCTCCTGAGTAGCTGGGATTACAGGCGTGCCCCACCACACCAAGCTAATGTTTGTATTTTTAGTAGAGATGAGATTTCAGCTTGTTGGTTATGCTGGTCTCGAACTCCTGACCTCAGGTGATCTGCCCACTTCAGCCTTTCAAAGTACTGGGATTACAGGTGTGAACCACCGTGACTGTCCATACTTTTCTGTTTTAACAAAGCTGCCCAGAGCAAATTCAAGTCCTATAAACTAAAATTCCATAAACTTAAATACAAAATTCTAAGGAAACAGGGTACTTAAAGCACAGCTGAATGATTTGAGGCTGGGAGAAGCCTGAGAATGTTTCCTCCTCTTCAGACAAGGGCCGATTTACGCTACAGCCTCGTGGACCCTAGGCACTCCTCCAACATCCTACCACACATATTAAAATGCACCCAGTGTTCCACATGGGATATATTACTTTGCTGTAAAAAAATTCTATGGGATCTTATGGCATGAAATTACGCATGACAATTAGAGGTGGCTCAGCCCACAGAGCCTACAGGATAAAAACTGAAGGGACGTCCAGGTCCTATAATACTTTGAGATAAAGGATACTCTGCTCTGAATATCCTCTAATCATCTTTTTTTTTTTTTTTTTT
>NW_016107433.1:2221264-2224674 GCF_001604975.1 Cebus imitator
CTGGGTTCAAGCAATTCTCCTGCCTCAGCCTCCCGAGTAGCTGGGACTATAGGCACGCACCATCATGCCCAGCTAATTTTTGTATTTTTAGGAGAGACGAGGTTTCACCTTGTTGACCAGGATGGTCTCGATCTCTTGACCTCATGATCCACCCGCCTTGGCCTCCCAAAGTGCTGGGATTATAGGCATGAGGCACCACGCCCAGCCTAATCATCTTTTGTAAATCCCACACCAGTACTGCCCTCAGACTTAGGCTTGGTAAGCTCCTGGCCCTGGGCTCGTGCTCAAGAGGCTCCATCTGGGCTCCTCTGCCATGCCCCTCTTCCTCGGCAAGAAATCTGCCAGGCCTGGAGGACTTGCCCATCCCCAAATCTCAAAATCGTCACCCTCCTCCAAGACCACATTCTGTATTCTTTGTTTGTTTGTTTGAGACAGGGTCTCAGTCAGGCTGGAGTGTAGTGGTGTAATCATGGCTTACTGTAGCCTCAACCTCCTGGGCTCAGGGGATCCTCCCTCTTCAGCTTCTCAAGTAGCTGGACCACAGGTACATGCCAACAGGCCTGGCTAATTTTTGTATTTCTTTTATAGAGACAGGGTCTCCCTATTTTGCCCAGCCTGGTGTCACACTCCTGGGCAAAAGCAATCCTCACACCTCAGCCTCCCAAAGTGCTGGGATTACAGGCATGAGCAACCACACCCAGCCCACACTCTGGGTTCTGAGGCTGTGGAATTCCCTGCCCAACCATCTCAGGCCTTCTAGGACTGTAGGACTCTTCCCTTGGTCTGCCCTCTGGACGGTGCACTGTGCTTCCCGTCTGCAGTTCTAGACCCAGAGGGGCCAAGTGGTAGCTGCTTTGTGGAAGGGATGGGGTGTGGGTGTAGACAGATCCTGAATGTGCAGGGCTGTGGGTGCCCACACGTCTAAGTGCCCAGCCCTCATGGTGCAGGATGGAGATACTGGGTGTGGTTGCCACCACGCCTGGCTAGTTTTTGTATTTTTAGTAGAGACGGGGTTTCACCATGTTAGCCAGGCTGGTCTCGACCTCCTGATTTCAAGTGATCTACCCGCCAGCCTCCCAAAGTGTTGGGATTACAGGCGTCAGCCACCGCGCCCAGTCTGAATATTGTTTTTCTTATCCATGCTTCACTGTAAGCAGATGTATCTGTCTGCTTCATTATGTCTGCCAGTGTTGAGTACCTGAGTATTTTCATATTGAAAAATAGATTCTTTTATGATAAATTACTTCTCTCTTCCTTCTTTACATAGAAGTTAAGCATACTGAGCTTCGGAAATTGTGTGCGTGGGCAGATTGTGTTAGCCACTTTTGTGTTCCCTCAGACTTCCTGGACTAAGCCGGGACAGAAAAAAAATGTGAAGGCGGCGTTCCCGACCGATTTGGCCCCGCCCCACGCTGCGGGTCCCGCCCCATAGTGCGCCCTGCGCGTTCTGCCACACTCAACATGGCGGCGGCGGGGCGCTGCCGTGGCGCCTGAGGGAGTTACGAACGTAGCGTTCCACTCCAGTCATGGCGGCCTCGGGACAGGCCGTTGGCAACGCGGCTCAGGAGATATGCGGTTTGGATCGGATTTTGGAAGCATTGAAGCTGCTGCTGAGTCCGGGAGGTGAGAGGGCGCATCTCGGCGCCGGGCTGGACCCGGGACTCTCAAGGGGCGCCCAGCTTCTGGGGCTGCTCTGCCTCCCGCAGCGTGCGCCCCTTAGGCTCGCCCCGGGACCCTCTGCCCGCTGCTGGGGGCTTTGAGCAGTGTTTCTGCCCGTCCTCATTACATCTTTGAGGAAACTGAGGCTCAAGGAGGGCGCTGGATCCGTTGACTGCTGATATTAGACAGCATCTCTTGAGCGCTTGCCTTATGCTGGGCTCTGTCAGGCGCCTGGGGGGCGTTATTTCATTCGGTCCTTACTGAAGCGCTCTTGGGAATCCGACCTAGCTCCTGAGAGGGTCGGGCGCCCGCGACATAGAACGTGTGAGGTCTCTGCCGCGTGAGGGCGCAGGGACCAGTGTGGATCCTTGAGATGTGTAAAAAATGCTAAGCAGCCCAGAAATTGGAAGCAGTGACATTTGAAATGGATTTGGGGAGAGTATTTAGGGGTTTCCAGTCGCTTTTAATCTTTGTGGTGCGTGGACAGTTTTTTCCCAATCTAGAATCTGAAGGGACATTGGGAGTGGTCGAGGCTGCCACTCCTTTTATGACTGAGGACACCCGAGGCTCACTGAAGAGATTAAGTAACCTGTTCAAGATCACTTGGTCAAATTAGAGGCAGAACACGGACCTAGGCCCGAGATCTACTGAACCCCCCTCTCAGGATCAGACAAATTCTTCAGTGTAGAGGCTCTGATGTTATCTGGAGCTTTTGGAAAGGACGTAGGAGATAGAGCTCTACTTATCATTGGGGTGTATATTTGGGGGAAGTGATCTGTAGAATTAGCAAGGGCACACGAAAGGCCAAAGGGGATCACTTCCTAGTCTCAGATTTTATACTCAAAACTGCAAAAATTTCTGCAAACATTACACCATACCAGTGGGAAGTGAACACAGGTTATTAATATTAGTAAATGAGTGCCTACTGAGTGTCAGTCCCCATAGTAGGCTGTTTACATTTTATTTATTTATTTGAGACAGAGCCTTGCTCTGTTGCCCAGACTAAAGTGCAGTGGCATGATTTTGGCTCACTGCAACCTCCACCTCCCAGGTTCAAGCAATTCTCCTGCCTCAGCCTCCCAAGTAGCTGGGATTACAGGCACCTACCTGTAACCTGTGCCCGGCTAATTTTTGTATTTTTATTTTTTATTTTTTTTAAAGACGGGGTTTCACCATGTTGGTCAGGCTGGTCCTGAACTCCCGATCTCAGGTGATCCGCCCGCCTTGGCCTCTAAAGTACCTGGATCACAGGCATGAGCCACCGCACCCGGCCAGTTTTTGTATTCTTAGTAGAGACAGGGTTTCACCACCTTGGCCAACCTGGTCTTGAATTCCTGATCTTGTGATCCACCTGCCTTGGCCTCCCAAAATGCTTGGATTACAGGTGTGAGCCACCGCACCTGGCCTACATATACATTATTTAATCCTCATAACCATCCCCTGGGATCAGTACTACTTGTATTCCATTTCTTTAGATGAAGGAACCAAGGTTCAGGTACATTGGAAATTACCCAGTGTCAGACTAGTAAGTGGCAGAATTTGAATTTAGGTCCTTTCCACTAAAAGTATGGTAAATATATTACATTGTCTCAAGAGTCAGACTGCAAAATAGAATTTTAAGTTGCTAATCAAGAGATCACTTGTCTTGCAACTGCAACTCTTCTTTTTTTTTTTTTGAGACGGAGTCTCACTCGGTTGACCAGGCTGGAATGCAGTGGCGTTCACTGCAACTTCTGCTTCCCAGGTTCAAG
>NW_016107433.1:2225014-2226690 GCF_001604975.1 Cebus imitator
ATCTCTTGACCTCATGATCCACCCGCCTCGGCCTCCCAAAGTGCTGGGATTACAGGCGTGAGCCACTGCGCCCGGCCTCCAGCTGCTTTTTGTATTTTTAGTAGAGACGAGGTTTCGCCATGTTGGCCAGGCTGGTCTCAAACTCCTGACCTTGAGTGATCTGCCTGCCTTGGCCTCCCAAAGTGCTGGGATTACAGGTGTGAGCCACTACATCTGGCCTGCAACTCTCTATAATATGACTGAGAACAAGTTTAAATAAGCAAAAATCATGAAAGTTATCATCTATCACAAAACACATATATTAAGCTTCATTTATAGAAAACTAATCTCTATGAGTATGTGATGGAGTACATATATATGTACTCACTTAAGTTACAGAAATTTAAGCATTCCTATTTGAAAAAGAATTAGTGTGTAAAATTATATTATTTTGTACATGTAGTCTGTTACATATTATATGAATCTGTCTGCTATTTGATCCTGTTAGCTGCTGAGGGAATTTAAAATATCTATAGTGGCTGGGATATACCTGTAGAGGTGGATCATACCTGTAATCCCAGCACTTTGGGAGACCTAGGCAGGAGCCCAGAAGTTTGAGACCAGACTAGGCAACATAGTGAAACTCTTTCTACAAAAAATAAAAACAATTGGCCAGGCATGGTACTACATACCTGTGGTTCCAGCTACTGGGGAGGCTGAGATGGGAGGATTGCTTGAACCTGGAGGTCCAGGTCTAGGCTGCAGTGAGCCATGGTTATACTATTGCACTCTAGCCTGGGTGACAGAGTAAGACCCTGTTTTGTTTTGTTTTTGAGACAGGGTCTCACTCTGTCACCCAGGCTGGAGTGCAGTGGCGTGATCTTGAGTCACTGGAACCCCCGCCTCCCAGGTTCAGGCAGTTCTCATGCCTCAGCCTCCCTTTTACCATGTTGGCCAAGCTGTCTGAAACTCCTGACCTCAGGTGATCTGCCCAAAGTGCTAGGATTACAGGCTTGAGGCACCATGCCCAACCGAGAAGTCAGTGGATTTTCGTATCTGCTTCTCCAGTCTGTCATGATAGGTGGTTTTGACTGAAGTACATGAAGAAAACCTAGATTCACATAGATATGTAGTTGGAAAGGAAGAAGAGTTCAATCACCTTTTCAGATAATTATGTCTATCCTTTTGTACAATTCTAAAACTCAATAAGATAATTTCTGCATGAATTGTGTGGGGGGAAAAAAGTGAAGAGAAATTCAACAATAGGTAGTATTTTTTTTTTTTTTTTTTTGAGACAGAGTTTCGCTCTTGTTGCTCAGGCTGGAGTGTAATGGTGCCATCTCGGCCCACCACAACCTCCTTCTCCCAGATTCAAACGATTCTGCCTCAGCCTCCCGAGTAGCTGGGATTATAGGCATGTGCCACCATGCCCGGTTTATTTTGCATTTTTTAGTAGCGATGGGGTTTCTCCATGTTGAACTCCTGACCTCAGGTGATCTGCCCGCCTCGGCCTCCCAAAGTGCTGGGATTACAGGCTTGAGCCACCACGCCAGGTAAGAGGTAATATCTTAAAAGTTTGTTGCGGCCGGGCGCGGTGGCTCAAGCCTGTAATCCCAGCACTTTGGGAGGCCGAGGCGGGTGGATCACGAGGTCAAGAGATCGAGACCATCCTGGTCAACATGGTGAAACCCCGTCTC
>NW_016107433.1:2228325-2229930 GCF_001604975.1 Cebus imitator
AAAAAAAAAAAAAAAAATTAGAACTATAATTAGGTAAAAAGAAAAATCTCACCTTTAACCCTACCACCCAGAGATCATCACTATTAAAACCTCGAGGTAGTAAAACTTTGAGACCCTTTTCTCTGTATATAAACATGAATATATTTTAATATAGTTAGAATCATTCTGTTCCTTTATTGACCAGTTTCAGAATAATAAATTAGTGTCTTAGCAACCTCCAAAGGTAGCCAATGAGGTGATCTTTTTTGTTGTATTATGAATCATACATTTTATGTATTTGATGTTTCAATTATTGTATTCCTTGTTCTTAATGATCAAATTTCCCATTTTTGGCCAGTGGGAACCATTTCAGATTGGCTCTTGGACTTTCTGACATGACCATGGTAATCTTTGATCACCTGCTTTCTCTCAAATAGAAGATATCTCAGGTTCATCTTATGTATTTCCTGCTCCGTTTTTGAAAACAACTCTCTCTTAGGAAAAGTGACATTTAGAAATCACAATGTGGACACAGGATATTCGTTGCTATTAAAATTATTGGCTGGGTGCAGTGACTCACACCTATAATACCAGCACTTTGGGAGGCCAAGGTGGGTGGATTACTTGAGATCAGGAGTTCAAAGACCACCTTGATCAACATGGCGAAACCCCATCTCTGCTAAAAATACAAAAATTAACCAGGCCTGGTGACACACACCCATAATCTCAGCTACTCCGGAGTCTGAGGCAGGAGAATTGCTTGAGCCTGGGAGACGGAGGTTTCAGTGAGCCAAGACTGTGCCACTGCACTCCAGCCTGGGCGACAGAGTGAGATTCCATCTCAAAAAAAAAAAAAAAAAAAATTATCATTGGCTGGGTGTGGTGGCTCACACCTGTAATCCCAGCACTTTGGGAGGCTGAAGTGGCCTGATTGTTTGAGCCCAAGAGTTCAAGACCAGCCTGGGCTACATAGTAAAACACTGTCTCTACCAAAAATACAGAAATTAGCTGGGCATGGTGCCACATGCTGGTGGTCCCTGCTACTTGGGAGGCTGACAGGAGGATCAGCTGAGCCCAGGAGTTTGAGGCTGCAGTGAACTATGGTTATACCACTGCACTCCAGCCTGGGTGACAGAGTAAGACCTTATAAAAAAAAAAAAAAAAAAAGAAGAAGAAAAGCGAAAAGAAATTGTCATTGCTTTCAGACTTTTTGAAGGATTAGAGCTAGGACATATGTGGATTTTTAGAAGATGAAAATAAGTCTAGAGTTCTTACCAGTATTTCCAATTGAAGTGAAATATTATGAGATTTTATTTTATAAATTTTTTCTAACATTTCATTATGAAAATTTGAAATTATGAAGCTGGCTGGACACTGTGACTCACACCTGTAATCCCAGCACTACGGTAGGCCAATGTAGGCAGATCACGAGGTCAGGAGTTTGAGACCAGCCTTGCCAACATAGTGAAACTCCGTCTCTACTAAAAATATAAAAAATTAGCTGGGCTTGGTGGCAGGTACCTATAATCCCAGCTACTCAGGAGGCTGAGGCAGGAGAATCACTTGAACCCTGGAGGCGGAGGTTGCAGTGAGCCAAGATAGTGCCATTGCACTCCATTGCACAGC
>NW_016107433.1:2230145-2237788 GCF_001604975.1 Cebus imitator
TTTTTTAGAGATGGGGTTTTACCATGTTGGTCAGGCTGGTCTTGAACTCCTGATCTCATGTGATCCACCTGCCTTGGCCTCCCAAAGTGATGGGATTACAGGCGTGATCCACGGTGCCCAGCCTGTATTTCTTTTATCTGAGAATATTGCTTCCTGACGAAATTAATGTATTTACTTATGTATGTACATATATATATCATACATATATAAATATGTAATCACACATTATATAAAATGTATAATCACACAATACATACTCATACATATCTATAATATTGTCAAAGAACAAATCCAACATTACCACTACAAACCCACTGTTTAAGGGGTTTTTGTTTGGTTGCTTTTTGTTCTCAGGATATACAAAATCCTATATTTCAAGTCCCTTAAAATAATTTTCTGTGTGGTTATGCTGCTAACTTAATATAGAGTAGGAGTCAGTAAACTTTTTCTCTGAAGGACTAGATAGTAAATATTTTGAGCTTTGCAGCCCATATGGTCTCCGTTGTAACTACTCGACTCTGCCACTGTATCTCAAAAGCAGCCATAGACTGTATGTAAATGGGCATAACTCTATTCCAGTGAAACCTTATTCATGAAAGCAGTTGCTGGACCGGATTTAGACTGCAGATCATAGTTTGGTGACCTTTGACATAGACCACAGAATTTGGTTCATTGGTTCATTTGTTTGTTTTTTATTTTAATAATTGTTTTGCATTTTCCTTTTGATTTAATTTTTTTAACTATGAAAAACAGCTGTTGGGTTCTAAAACTAATAAAATTAGATACAGTTATCCATGTTTCCTCCCCTGCTCTTTCCCTCTGTCTGTAGATGACTTATTTTAGTTAGTTTTAATTTATTCTTTCATCCCTTCTTTTTTGAAAAGATAAGCAAGTAATACATGGTTTCATATTTATTCCTATTTTTACACAAAAGGTAGCATACTATATATAGTTTTTTCTGCATCTGTTTTTTTTTCTTTTGTGAGATGGAGTTTCACTCTTGTTGCCCAGGCTGGAGTGCAGTGGTGTGATCTCAGCTCACTGCAAACTCCGCCTCCTGGTTTCAAGCTATTCTCCTGCCTCAGCCTCCTGAGTAGCTGGGATTACAGGCATGTGCCACCACGCCCAACTAATTTTGTATTTTTAGTAGAGCTGGGTTTATCCATGTTGGTCAAGCTGGTCTCAAACTTCTGACCGCAGGTGATCTGCCTGCCTCAGCCTCCCAAAGTACTGGGATTACAGGCGTGAACCGCTGCGCCTGGCCACATTTTACTTTTTTAACTTAATGTCTTAGAGATTGTTATACAGTTATAAATTTTATAACTTGTAACTTATAACTTAGAGATCATTATAAGTCTTCCTTTTACTCTTTTATAGCTGCATAGTTTATTCAACCAGCTCTCTACTAGTGGACATTTGCATTGTTTTCAAATCTTTTGCTAATTTAAGAAGTACTACAATGAATAGGCTTGTAAATATATCATTTTGCATTTTTTGCCTGTGTATCTATAGGATAGATTCCTAAAAGTGAGATTGCTGGGCCAAAGGGAAATGCCTATGTAATTTTGCTAGATATTGCCAAATTTATCTTCTTGGGGATGTACTGTTTTAGTTCCTACCAACAATGTATGAGAATGTGTGTTTCCTCACAGACTTGCTACAGAATGTGTTATAAAACTTTTGGATTTTAGCCAGTTTGATAGATGGAAAGTGATATTTCAGTATAGTTTTAATTTACTTTTCTCTTGTTATGAGCAAGATTGATCATATGTTCATGTTTAAGGGCCATTTGCATTTCTTTTTCTATAAACTATATCTTTTGCTCATGTAGTGTTTTGTACTCTTTCTTCACATTAGAATGTATTATGAACATGCCATTAAATAATGTTCAACATCATTTAATAGCTAGAAAATATTCCATTATTTATTCATTCAGCAACAATTTATTTTATTTATTGATTTTTTTTTTTAGAGACGGGGTTTCACCATGTTGGCCAGGATGGTCTCAATCTCTTGACCTCGTGATCCCAAAGTGCTGAGATTACAGGCATGAGCCACTGCGCCTGGCCTTCAACAACAATTTATTAAACAGCTTTTACTTGTCAGACTTGTTCCAGGCAAAGAGAATACAGCAGTGAACAAAACAAATTAATGTCCTTGTTTTCAAGGTGCTTTGATTCTAGTTGGTAGAAAAACAATAAACAATAAACAAAATAAGTACTTCACATACATATAGTATGTTAGATACAATTAGACCATAATTTACTCAACAAACATATGTTATTGGACATGCATTTCTACTTTTACACTATTATAAATCATGCAGTGTTGGAAATAGTTATTAATTACATTTTGATTCCTTCTTTGTTCCTTAGAAGGCATATTAGCTTTAGATTTGATGTCTGTTGCTTCTATTTATATTTTCAAAAACAATTTTTTTAGTTTATTTGATCTGGCTGCATGTCCATATATATTTTCAATTTTTTATTACGTTTTCTAAACAAATAGAAAAGTTGATGGCCAGGTGCAGTAGCTCATGCCTTTAATCCCACCACTTTGGGGAGACTAAGGTGAGAGGATTGCTTGAGTCCAGGAGGTCAAGACCAGCCTGGGCAACATAATGAGACCGCCATATCTCTACAAAATGTGAAAAAATTAGTCAAGTGGGGTGGTATGCGCCTGTGGTCCCACCTACTTGAGAGACTGAGATGGAAGGATTGCTTGATCCCAGGAAGTCAAAGGTACAGTGAGTTGTGATTGTGTCACTGCACTCCAGCCTGGGTGACAGATCGAGACTCCCATCTCAAAAAGAAAAAGAAAAAAAGAAAAGTTGAAAGCATTATATGGCAGACACCCTTATACACATTGTTTAGATTCCACAATTCACATTTTTGTATATTTTCTTTATCCCATTTCTATCCATCTATCCATCCATCAATTCATGTTTTCTCTCTTTTTTTGATGCATTTTAAAGTTGCAGATATCACTACACTTTATCCCTGAACACTTCAGAATTATAACATTATAGTTTAATATTTATTTGGATTTTTTTGTAGTTCATTTGTTTCAGGTAAAATTTATATACAGTGAAATGCACAGAGAACACGTATATCATTCAGTGAGTTTTAAAAATGCATGTACTTGGGTGAGGCATGAGAATCCCTTGAACCCACGAGGCAGGGGTTGCAGTGATCCGATATCATGCCACTACACTACAGCCTAGGCGACAGAGCAAGACTCTGTCTCTTAAAAAAAAAAAAAAAGTGTACTTTTGTAATTGAAACCACTGTCAAGATGCATATTATTATGTCCAGTTGAGAAAAGGGGGGAAAAAAAAAAGATATGCATCATTACTGTTATCCCAGAAAGTTCATTTCTGCCCTTTCACAGTCATTTCCCACTCCTACTCTCCTAGAGACAACTGGTTCCGGGTTTTTTACCCCATAGATTAGTTTTGCCTATTCTAGAACTCAATATAAACAAGAAACATCTTGTTGGATATGTGGGCTGTTTCCAGTTTAGGGCTATTATGAATAGTGCTGCTATGAACACTCTTGCAAGTCTTTGTTATGAACATGTGTATTGTGTATTAATTTTTCTTGGGCAAGTATGTTAGAGTGGAATTGCTGGATTATAGGGTCTGTGTATGGTTTTCTCAGAAACTGCCAGACCAACTGTGCCTTGATCATGTCATACTTCTGCTAACAATATATGAGCATTCCAGTTACTTCACGTCATTTGGTAGTATCAATCTGTGTAAATTTTAGCCATTCTGGTGTGTGTAGTGGTGTCTTGTTGTGGTTTTAATTTGCATTTCCCAATAACTAATGATATTGAGCATCTTTTCATATGTAGTTAGTCATTTGAATATCTTCTTTTTTGAAGTATTTGTCCATTTTTTAAATTGGTTTATCTTATGGAACTGTAAAGTGTTCTTCATATATCCTGGATCAATGCGTTTGTCATATATATGTACTGCAAACATTTTCTCCCAGTCAGTGGCTTGCCTTTTCATTTTTAGAACTGTATATTTTGAAAAGAAGTTTTAAATTTTGATGAAGTCTAGTTTTTTCCTTTTTGGCTCATGCTTTTTATGTTATAAGGATTCTGACTGGACACAGTGGCTCACACCTGTAATCCCAGCACTTTAAGAGGCAGAGGAGGGAGGACTGCTTGAGCACAGGAGTTCAAGACCAGCTTGGGCAACATAGTGAGACCCCATCTCTATAAATAATTAGTCAATCATGGTGGCACACAACTGTAGTCCCAGCTTCTTGGGAGCTGAGGCAGGAGGATCACTTGAAGGTGGGAAGTCCTACAGTGAGCTGCAGTCAGGCCACTGCATTCCAGCCTGGGTGACAGAGCAAGACCCTGTTGGAAAAAAAAGAAAAGAAACAAAAACCAAAACAAAACAAAATACAAATCGTTGTCTGTCTAGGATCATAAAAGACTTTCTTCTATGTTTTCTTCTAGAAGTTTTATAGTCAGATTTTGTATTTATGGTCTATTTTGAGTTAATTTTGGTGTATGGCATGAATTAAGGGTCAAAGTTTATTTTATTTTTTTCCATACGGATATCCAGTTGTTCGAACCTCATTTGGTAAAGGAATTTTCTTTCCCTATTGTATTGATTTCATATCTTTGTTGAAGATCAAATAGCCATATAAGTGTGGGACTGTTTCTGGATTCTCAATTGTGTTTTATCAGTCTGCCTAACAGCCTTTATGCCAGTACCACATTGTCTTTAATTACTGTAGTTCTATAGTAAGCTGGGTAGTATAAGTTCTCCAGCATTGTTCTTGACTATTCTGGGTGTTAGCGTTTTCTATATAAATTTTTCTTTTTTTTTTTTTTGAGACGGAGTCTCACTCTTGTTACCCAGGCTGGAGTGCAATGGCGCGATCTCGGCTCACCGCAACCTCCGCCTCCTGGGTTCAGGCAATCCTCCTGCCTCAGCCTCCTGAGTAGCTGGGACTACAGGCACGCGCCACCATGCCCAGCTAATTTTTTGTATTTTTAGTAGAGACGGGGTTTCACCATGTTGACCAGGATGGTCTTGATCTCTTGACCTCGTGATCCACCCGCCTCGGCCTCCCAAAGTGCTGGGATTACAGGCTTGAGCCACCATCTATATAAATTTTTTAATCAGTTTATCAATTTCTGCAAAAAGGTCTGATGCGATTCTTATTGTAATTGCATTGACTTTATAGATCAGTTTTTGGACACTTGCCATCTTTTTTTTTTTTTTTTTTTTATTGAGACATTCTTGCTCTGTCACCCAGGCTGGAGTGCAATGGCGTGATCTCTGATTACCACAACCTCTGTTTCCTAGGTTCAAGTGATTCTCCTGCCTCAGCCTCTAAAGTAGTTGGGGTTGCAGGTGCCCACCACCATGCCTGGCTAATTTTTTTGTATTTTTATTGGAAATGGGATTTCACCATGTTGGTCAGGCTGGTCTCGATCTCCTGATCGCAGGTAATCCACTTTCCTCAGCCTCCCAAAATGCTGGGATTACAGGTGTGAGCCACCACTCCTGGCTGACAATTGCCATTTTAAGATTGAGTCTTCTAATCTATGAATATGGTATATCTCTTCTTTATTTGGGTCTTTAAAGTTTTTTCTCAACTGAGCGTGGTGGCCCATGCCTGTAAAAAGAGTTTTAAATTTCGGCCAGATGTGGTGGCTCATACCTATGCACTTTGGGAGGCCTAGGCAGGCGAATCCCCTGAGGTCAGGAGTTTGAGGCCAGCCTTGCCAACATGGTGAAACCCCATCTCTACTAAAAATACAAAAAAATTAGCCAGGCATGGTGGCAGGTGTCTGCAGTCTCAGCTACTTGGGAGGCTGAGGCAGGAGAATCTTTTGAATCCGGGAGGCAGAGGCTGCAGTGAGCCAGGATTGTGCCACTGCACTCTAGCCTGAGTGAAAAATGAGACTCAGTCTCAAAAAAAAAAAATTAAATTTCATTTTCTCATTTTTGCTGCAAATACAAAATAAAACTTACTGGAATTTCTTTGTTTTGTTTTGTTTTTTAATTTTTGTTTTATTTCTTGTATTCTGTGAACTTGCTAAATTTATTAGTTCTAGTAGTTGTTTTATAGAGTCTTTAGAGCTTTTTACATAAACAATGATGCCATCTGTGAATAAAAACAATTTTGCTTCTTCCTTTCTGCTCTTGTATGTATTTTTTTTAATTTTTATTTTTGTTTTTTGAGTTGGAGTCTTGCTCTGTCACCCAGGCTGAAGTGCAGTGGCACAATCTCAGCTCACTGCAACCTCTGCCCCCCAGATGCAAGCAATTCTCCTGCCTCAGCCTCCTGAGTAGCTGGGATTACAGGTGCATGCCACCATGCCGGGCTAATTTTTCTATTTTTAGTAGAGACGGGGTTTCACCATGTTGGCCAGGCTGGTCTCAAACTCCCAACCTCAGGTGGTTCACCTCCCTCGGCCTCCCAGAGTGCTGAGATTACAGGCATGAGCCACCATGCCTGGCTCTTGCTCTTGCATGTCTTTTTTTGCTGCTTTTGCCCTATTTCAGTGACAGAGATTTTCATTTCACCCATTTTGAGATGGAGTTTCACTCTTGTTGCCCAGGCTGGAGTGTGATGGTGCAATCTCAGCTCACTGCAACCTCTGCTTCCCTGGTTCAACCAATTCTCCTGCCTCAGCCTCCCTAGTAGCTGGGATTACAGGCACCTGGCACCAAGCCTGACTAGTTTTTGTTTTTTAGTAGAGATTCCCTTTCACTATGTTGGCCAGGCTGGTCTCAAACTCCTGACTTCAAGTGATCTGCCCACCTCAGCCTCCCAAAGTGCTGGGATTACAGGCGTGAGCCACCGTGCCTTTCAGAAGATTTTTAGATAACAAATTTATCTAATACATATAGAGAGCTATTTAGATTTTCTATTCTGTCTTGTGACAGTTTTGATAACTTGTATTTTTCAAGGAATATTTTCATTTCATATATATTGTTTGATTTTTGGCATAATGTTTATTAATTTCTCTGTTATGCTTCAATGCTTCTTTGGTTTCTTTAACTGCAACTTCTGTGTTCCAGGCTCAAGCAGTCCTTCTACCTCAGCCCCTGACCACAGGTGTGTACCACCACACCTGGCTAATTTTTTTTTTTAATGTTTTTAGAGACTTAGTCTCCCTGCACTGTCCAGGCTGATCTCAAACTTCTGGGCTCAAGCAATCCTCCTGCCTCGGCCTCCCAAAGTACTGGGACTGCAGGTGTTAGCCACTGTGCCTCGTCCTTTTTACTTTTCTGATATAAGCTTTCCAGCTATAAATTTCCCTCTAAGCATTGCTTGACTTATATCAAACAAATTTTGATGTTTTTCATTAGCATTCAGTTTGAAATCTTATAATTTCTTTTTTGACCATAGATTATTTAGAAGTACATTATTTAATTTCCAAACATTTGAGGCTTTTTGGATGTTTTGTTAATACTTTCTGTCTTAATGCCATGTGGTCAGATAACATACTCCATAGGAAACAGATATCTGTTGAAAATACATATTCTGAGCCGGGCGCGGTGGCTCAAGCCTGTAATCCCAGCACTTTGGGAGGCCGAGGCGGGTGGATCACGAGGTCAAGAGATCGAGACCATCCTGGTCAACATGGTGAAACCCCGTCTCTAC
>NW_016107433.1:2237958-2256584 GCF_001604975.1 Cebus imitator
GAAACTCCGTCTCAAAAAAAAAAAAAAAAAGAAAATACATATTCTGGGGGGAAATGATGTGGTTAAACTAATCTGTTTGAGCTCTGTTACCATATTTTGTGATCTTCCTCACTGGAACATAAGTCCCACAAGGAAAGAGCCGTTGTTCTGTTTTTTTGTTGTTACTGTTTTTAGTTTTCAAGACTGGGTCTTGCTCTGTCACCCAGGCTGGAATGCAGTGGCACAGTCTCAGCTTACTGCAGCCTTGACTTCCTGGACTCAAGCAGTCCTCTCACCAGCCTCCTGAGTAGCTGGGACTACAGGTATGTACCACCATACCCAGCTGATTCTTTTAATTTTTTTAGATACAGGGTCTCACTGTGTTGCCCAGGCTGTTGTTGAACTCTTGGGCTCAAGCAACCATCCCACCTTGACCTCCCAAAGTGCTGAGATTACCGGTGTGAGCTACCGTGCCTGGCCAGAGCCTTTGTTCTATTCAGTGCTTTTTTTTTTTTTTCCCCTCAAGACGGAGTCTTGCTCCGTTGCGCAGGCTGGAGTGCAATGGTGCGATTTCACCTCACTGCGACCTCCGCCTCCTGGGTTCAAGCAATTCTCCTGCCTCAGCCTCCCGAGTAGCTGGGATTACAGGTGTGTAACACCATGCCCAGCTAATTTTGTTTTATTTTTAGTAGAGACAGGGTTTCATCATGTTGGCTAGGCTGGTCTTGAACTCCTAACCTCATGATCTGCCTACCTCAGCCTCCCAAAGTGCTGGGATTATAGGCGTGAGCCACTGTGTCCAGCCCTCTGTTCATTGCTTTATCCCCAGCACCTAGAACAGCTGGACCGAATGAATGTTTTATGGTAAAACAGCTTCTAAATTTCTGTTCTGGCTACAATTTAAGCCCAGTGAGATGATTAAGACCTGGTCTCTGCCCTCAAAACGTGGGGAATAGAAACAAACTAGATGAAGTATAACATGTTAGGACACTACTCCAATTACATGCAAAGTGCTGTGGGAAAGCAGAAAATGTGGTCTTAAATTCTTCATAAGCTGGGGTGGTACCCCTGGGGGAGGCTTTCCAGTGCCAGTGATGGCAGAGCCAGGCCGCTGAGGAGGAACTGGAGTACGCAGGGCATTCCACAGGGAGAAGTACAGTTTGATTTCTATGTGTATAATCTCTCCTTTCTTTTTTTTTTTTCTTCAAAAGGATCAGGTTCAAGTTCACTACAGGTCACAAAACATGATGTCTTGTTGGCTACTTTAAAATCTAACCTGTCTGCTTTGGAGGACAAGTTTCTGAAGGATCCTCAGTGGAAGAAACTGAAACTCCTAAGAGATCAAATTGCTGATAAGGCAGAATGGCCACAAAACTCTATAGATGTCACTTGGAGCTTTACCTCTCAAACCTTGTTGTTGCTTTTGTGCTTAAAGGAAACCATGATCCGCCTTGCAGCTAATTTCAATCCAGGTAAACCCAACCCCAGGACTCCAGAAGTTGCTCCTGCCCTGAGCCCTGATGCACTTAGTATCTCACAGCAGAAGACTGTCCAGTTCATTTTGCAGTTTGTAGTGACCTTGGGCATCTGCCCCTATCTCATGCCTGGTGTTGGAGTCCCTTTGAGATACAGAACTGAGTTTGGTGCCGTCGTTCAAGACGTGGTATGTCTCGATGCTGCCCCTGATGCAACTCGGAGACTGTACACTAGCTGCAGGGCCCTTCTGAATGTTGCTGAACACACATCACTGGGGAGCTTGATATTCTGCCACCATTTTGGGGATATTGCAGCAGGTCTGTGCCAACTGGGATTCTGCCCAACCAAAAGCAAACTACTAACACCTGCAGAAGAGGTAAAATTGAGAAAGAGAGATTGTGTGCATGTGAATATGTGTATATTTTCATGGATAGCTGTTATAAAAGACAACTCTTAGTTCTTCAGAACCGGTTATGCCAAAGCATGTCTAATGGATAAATGAATCTTTTGGGGGTGGGTGGAGGTTTCATTTATTGAGTGCTTGTCCCTTGCACACCTGTAGAGTCCATTTCACCTGTCCTTTGCCATTTTTGGAAACAGCTATTGCAGGCTGTTTCTTTGAGCATCTGTTTCTTCTATAAAGTATGTACCAGGCCAGGTACGGTAGCTAACACCTGTAATCCCAGCACTTTGGGAGGCTGGGGTGAGTGGATCACTTGAGATCGGGACTTTGAAACCAGCCTGACCAACATGGAAAAACCCCATCTCTACTAAAAATACAAAATTAGATGGGCACGGTGGCACATCCCAGCTACTCGGAAGGCTGAATCGCTTGAACCCGGGAGGCAGAGGTTGCAGTGAGCCAAGATTGCGCCATTGCACTCCAGCCTGGGCAACAAGAGCGAAACTCTGGCTCAAAAAAAATATGTGTATCATAATACCTGCCTTGGAAGGTGGTCATAAGGATTAAGGATAATGTGTGTCAAATATCTGGCCCAACCTCTAGTAGTGCTCATATAATTACTACTAATGTTAGTATCATGGCTCCCTCATTAAATTCGTGGGAAGATTAAATGAGATAACATGTGTAGAACACGTGGTACACTACATAACTCTGTCAGTGTCCATTATTAGGTGTTAGGGGTATATGCCCATTTTTTGCTGTCACTTAGTCACATAAGCAGTTGAGCATCCAGACTACAGAAGTTGCTGTGGAGATCATAGAAGCATAAGACATGGTCCTTTTCTTCAAATAACTCACACACTGATTGGGAAGATAAGACCTACTGGCATGACATAGCAGGAACCACTGCTCCTCCATGAGAGGACCACTGGCATCAGCATAGGGACTAGCCAGCAGAAGCTGTTGAGATGTAAATGTCTCAAGGGTCAGTGCGGCTCCCATGGGCAGTGATTCCCCAGCCTCCACAGCCAGGCTTCACAATGTTCTTGTTTCTCTATCACCTGCCTGTGTCACCCTTGTTCTTGTTCCTTTTCTCTTCTCTCTCCTGCCTACATTCATAAACATTTGCCTAAAAGCCGCTATGATCCAAATGTTGGCATGAAATTCTGAGCTCTCCAGGGCCTTTATGTGATAGGAGCAGAGTGCCCCCTCTTTCCGGCAGGGTTATACATGATTGACGCTTCTGGCAGCACCTCCTGCCTGCACTTCCCTGACGTAGTGGGACCCGGTTGACAGGTCCTATTACTGTTACTGAGGCTAAGTTGTTCCCAGGATCTCAGGAGGGAGAGATAAATGAAAAAAGACACACAGAGAGAGCCAAGTAGGAAGACAGGAGAAGGAGTTGACAGAGGGGAAACAACACTGGGCGTACTTTATGAAGCTGGACAAATTCCCATCAGTATCTGTGTTCTAAGTTGCACCGATACCTCAGTGTGTGAATCGGCAATGGGTGGGACCCTGACTGACTCTGAGCAGTAATCACCAAGGAGGACTGTACTGTTAAGGCTCAAGAGTACCCCACAATCATACGCCTCTTTGCTGCCCAAGTTCCAAATGAATTAAAAGAGAGTTAAGAAGAGTAAGAGTTTTTTTAATTTGTTATTATTATTTTTTGAGTTGGAGCTTTGCTGTGTTGCCCAGGCTGGAGTGCAGTGGCATAGTCTCAGCTCACTGCAACCTCTGCCTCCTGGGTTCCAAAGATACTCCTGCCTCAGCCTCCAGAGTAGCTGGGATTATAGGCATGCACCACCACACCCAGCTTATTTATTTATGAGATGAAGTCTTGCTCTGTCACTCAGACTGCAGTGTAGTGGTACAATTTTGGCTCACTGTAACCTCTGACTCCCAGGTTCAAGCAATTATCATGCCTCAGCCTCCTGAGTAGGTAGAATTACAGGTGCACACCACCACACCCTGCTAATTTTTCTATTTTTAGTAGAGACGGGGTTTTGCCGTGTTGGCCAGGCCAGTCTCAAACTCCGGACCTCAGGTGATCCGTCCACCTAAGCCTCCCAAAGTGCTGGGATTACAGGCATGAGCCACCGCACCTGGCAGGAGACAGGTCTTTCTGAAAGTGCTCTCCAGAATTAGACACTCTCACTACTCACCCATTTTAAGGAGCACTGGAAAACTGCAGTGCCTTCTTCAGGGGATAGGCCTCTGAAAAATACCCAGCACAAAAGAGCAGAACAAAATGTGCAGTCACTCTCAAAAGACAGAAAAGGAACGAGCTGAGAGATGCATGCCAAAACCAGCCAATAAGTGAGTTTATGCCACTCTCAGCAATAACATCAGTCTCATAACTTGCCCAGAAGAGCGAAATGGAGAGAGGGCCAGGAATGTTTTAGAACATCTTCCCCCAGGTGGAAGGAAATTGAGAGAGGATAGAAGCCTGCCTTCCTCTCCTCTCACAGGTATCCCTGTACAGTGTTGTAAAACATTACTTTCTATTGTCTGCCTGGTTTGAATTCCACTAAAGCCAAGTGCTTCTTTCTTTTAGGTTCTAACTGAAGAGGAGAGAACCCTATCCAGGGGGGCCTTGAGAGACATGTTGGATCAAGTCTATCAGCCCTTAGCAGTCAGGGAACTACTTATCCTCCAAGGAGGACCACCCCAGGTACTCAGGCCTGGGCACTCTTGGGGGTGACTCTTTAATAATAATGTATGTGGTATGCTGTCTTCTTCTGGAAAATTAGATAATTTTAGCTCCCTCTTTAATAATTTAGTTGAGCCTTATTTCATCTTTTAGATCATAAAACGATACTTAAAAACTAAATGACACTGACCCTTAGTATAATTTAAAAGACTTTTTCTCTTTGTTTTTTGTTTTTTGTTTTTTTTTGAGATGGATTCTCGCTCTGTCTTCCAGACTGGAGTGCAGTGGCTCGATCTCGGCTCACTGCAACCTTCACCTTCTGGGTTCACACTGTTCTCCTGCCTCAGCCTCCTGAGTAGCTGGGATTACAGGTGCGCGCTGCCAGGCCCAGCTAATTTTTGTATTTTTTTTTTAGTAGAGATGGGGTTTTACCATGTTGGTCAAGCTGGTCTTGAACTCCTGACCTCATGATCAGCCTGCCTCTGCCTCCCAAAGTGCAGTGATTACATGCCTGAGCCACCGTGCCCGGCAAAAAGACCTTTCCCTAATGAAATGATGGACACTTTTCCCAAGAATATTATGATCACTTTTTTTAAGACTTATGGCAGTTTTATGCGAGATTTATTTTACTCATTTTGAAACTGGATCTTTTTTTTTTTTTTAACTAAAATTTGGCTGTTTGACAAAATGTTCTTTCAGCAGAAGTATCTGGACACTTCAATCCTTTGAATGGATTATGTATTTGAAGTCAAGAAATTAAAACCAGAGATCTTTCCAGGTTTAGGACTTTGAGATTTGTAAAAAAAAAAAAAAAAAAGAAAAAAGAAAAAGAAAAGAAAAAAACCAGAGATCTTATTGGTGCTATTCTTAGTTACTTTGTTTGAAAACATATAGTAGTATATATTCTGCTAGGGATAAGATAGTTTCTTTGTTTTCTTAAAAATAATGTTTATCTGAAATGATTTAATTTGATGATATAGCTGGAATTGTTTATTTTTAGTACCTACATTTTCGTTATGAATCTAGGTGTGTAAAGAGTGAGGAGCCAGCCAGGCACTATGGCTAGCACAGGTAAACCCAGTACTTTGGGAGGTTGAGGCAGAAGGATCACTTGAGATCAGGAGTTTGAGGCCAACCTGGGCAACATAGCAGGACCCCTATCTCTACAAAAGATAAAAAATAAAAAATTAGCCACGTGTGGTAGTGTGCACCTGTAGCCCCAGCTACTCTGGAGGCTGAGGTGGGTGGATTCCTCAGGCCCAGAAAGTTGAGGCTGCAGTGAGCTGTGATCAGGCCACTGCACTTCAACTTGGGCAACAGAGTGAGACCTTGTCTTAGAAAAGGAAAAGAGTGAGGAGCCAAGGGAATTAGCTGTACGTCAGGAGCAAGGACCAGCTGAAGCTGGCTGCAAAGGTATCTCCTAATTGAGTAATTTTTGTCTCATCCTTAGAATCTTACTTCCATCAGGCCCCTCCGGGATTCAACCCCAATGTGCAGATATTTGAATTTGTCAACCTTTCCATTCTTCAGGTTTCTTACCCATAAGATAGGGATAATCACAATGCCTTCCTTGAAGTCCCTTTTGAGATTATATGGGAGTTACTTATGCCGTGCCTGGCACATCATAATCCCCTCAGTAAATGGGAATAATTCAGTAAAAGAGAGAAGACAAGAGAGTTGGGATGAAATATTTCTGTTACTAATTTTGATGCTTACATACTTAAGTGCAATGGTTGACGGCAACATGATTAATGTTCTAGCCCAAAATAAGTGCTAGAACATTAAAACTGAGGCCAGGTATGGTGGCTCACGCCTGTAAATCCCAGCACTTTGGGAGGCTGGGGAGGGAGGATCACCTGAAGTCGGAATTCGTGACCAGCCTGACCAACAAGGAGAAACCCCGTCTCTGCTAAACATAACAAAATTAGCTGGGCGTGGTGGCGTATGCCTGTATCCCAGCTACTCGGGAGGCTGAGGCAGGAGAATCATTTGAACCCGGGAGGTGGAAGCTGGGGTGAGTGGAGATCATGCCACTGCACTCTAGCCTGGGCAACAAGAGGGAAATTCCATCTCAAAAACAAAACAAACAAACAAAACTGCAGCACCTTCTGCAGGGGATAGGCCTCTGAAAAATACCTAGCAAGAAAAAGCAGAACCAAATGTGCAGTCACTCTGAAAAGACAGAAGAGGAATAAGCTGAGAGGTGCATGCAAAAACCAGCCAATAAGTGAGTTTATTCCACCCTCAGCAGTAAGGGACACCAAGTCTGTTTATTCACTGTGGCAACACAGAACTCCCAGAAAGAAACCCTTGAAGAAATCCAACTCTTTCTTGCAGATCAGACTGGGGCAGAAAAGAAATAAAAAAGGAATCCAACTCTTACTTGGAACTGTGTCACAGGAATCAGATTTGCTAAAGCCACAGAGGCAAGGGCTAGAGTGTTCCCTCCCTGTTGTGAACCACCCTCTTAGTGGCAAATAACGTTCATAAGGACCTTCCTTGGGAGCTGGATTTAATTGTCAGGGCTACGGTCAGAGATTGGTTACATTCACTTAGTATTCCCAAGATCTATGTTTGAATCACTGATGCAAATGTCTGTTTCTGAGTTTGAAATTTCATTGATTTTTCACTGTTTATTACTTTGTTGAAAATAATGCGGAAGATTTTGTAAAGTTTTTTGTTTTTGTTTTTTTTTTTTGAGACGGAGTTTCACTCATGTTACCCAGGCTGGAGTGCAATGGCGCGATCTCGGCTCACCGCAACCTCTGCCTCCTGGGTTCAGGCAATTCTCCTGCCTCAGCCTCCTGAGTAGCTGGGATTACAGGCACGTGCCACCATGCCCAGCTAATTTTTTGTATTTTTGGTAGAGACGGGGTTTCACCACGTTGACCAGGATGGTCTCGATCTCTTGACCTCGTGATCCACCCGCCTCGGCCTCCCAAAGTGCTGGGATTACAGGCTTGAGCCACCGCTCCTGGCCCTTGTAAAGTTTTTTTTTTAAAGGAAACAATATTGCTCTTTTGAAGTCTGTATAGCACACTGTTAGTTGTCATGACTCAGGACTTTAAAAAAATGTCTAGCCCGGCCTGACAGCTCACACCTGTAATCCCAGAACTTTGGGAGGCCGAGCCGGATGGATCACCTGAGGTCAGGAGTTCAAGACCAGCCTGGCAAACATGGTGAATTCCCCTCTCTACAAAAAATACAAAAAGTAGCTGGGCATGGTGGCACGTGCCTGTAATCTCAACTACTCAGAAGGCTGAGGCAAGAGAAGTGCCTGAACCTGGGAGGTAGAGGTTGCAGTGAGCCAAGATCATTCTATTGCACTCCAGCCTGGGTGACAAGAGTAAAACTCCATCTCTAAATAAATAAATATTACATATCATAGCTATTTCTTTTTTTTTTTTTTTTTTACAGGCATGAGCCACCGTGCCTGGCTGTCGTATCTATTTCAATGACATTCAGAATTCACACCTTCTTCTTTTTCTCAGTCCTGTACAGATGTGAAGACACAACTGAGGTGTCGGGCCCCAGCTTGGCTTCGGCGTCTATGTGGACAGCTGCTCTCTGAAAGGTTAATGAGACCTAATGGTGTTCAGGCAGTAGTCCGGGGCATTTTGGAAGGAGCAGGTGGTAAGAAATAAAATGTTTCTATGATTTTGATATCCATTTTCCTTTGAGTCAGAGTCTGAGGTGAATTATTGATCTTTAATATTTACCTTTAAAACCTGACTGAAACAAAACTATATCCTTGCAGGGATCGAACAGGTTAAACTTAAAGGTCCTTAATGAGCTGCTTTTCCAAAGAAACTAGTTCTCTTGCTCTTTCCCTAAAATAGTTTGTGATACACAGCCTATTTTATTGAATAGTATTGTAAGCCCCTTCAAATAATTTATAATATCGGAGGAAAACATTACACAGAAAGTTGAAGAAAACCCTAGAGTAAATGTTAAATAAAGCCAGGTGCAGGCTGGATGTGGTGGCTCATGCCTGCACTTTGGGAGGCTGAGGCAGATAGATCACTTGAGGTCGGGAGTTCAAGACCAGCCTGGGCAGCATGGTGAATCCCCATCTCTACTCAAATACAAAAATTAGCCAGACGTGGTCATGGCAGGTGCCTAATCTCAGCTACTTGGGAGGCTGGGGCAGGAGAATCACTTGAACCTGGAAGGTGGAGGTTGCATTGAGCCAAGATGGTGCCATTATACTCCAGCCTAGGTGACAGAGTGAGACTCTGTCTCAAAAATAATAATAATAAAGCCGGGTGTAGTGGCTCACACCTGTAATTCCAGCACTTTGGGAGGCTGAGGCAGAAGGACTGCCTGAGGCCAGGAGTTCAAGACCAGCCTGGGCAACATAGCAAGACTCTGTCACTACAAAAAATAAAAAAATAAGCCAGGTATAGTGGTGCCTGCCTGTGGTCCCAGCTACTTGGGAAGCTAAGGCAGCAGGATCGCTTGAGCCCAGGAGTTCAAGGCTGCAGTGAGCCATGATCATGGCACTGCATTCCAGCCTGGGCAGAAAAAGCAAGACCCT
This sequence comes from Cebus imitator, assembly GCF_001604975.1. Lineage (NCBI taxonomy): Eukaryota > Metazoa > Chordata > Mammalia > Primates > Cebidae > Cebus > Cebus imitator. Next base: position 2,247,010 of record NW_016107433.1, read on the forward strand.
GTCTCAAAAAAAAAAAAAAAAAGTGAAATGTAAAATAGTTTTCTTGAAGCCAGAAATACCTTTGAGATGCAAACTTTGGGATGAAGTTTTACAATCATTTCCCCAATTTATATTCTCTAAGTCCTCATTAATAGGAAAAAAAATAATAATGCTAAGCATGGTAGTAGTTTTTAATTTATATTTTTTGTTTTATTTTTTAGACAAAATTAGACGTGTACAATAATTTAAAGTCAAATAGTTCTGTAAGGCTTATAGTGAAAAATAGCAGTCCTTGGCACCATACCAATCCATTTCCCATATCTGGAAGCAAATACTTTGAACTCTCAGTGAGTTTTTTCTGGTATTTATCTCTATATTTCTTTTTTCTTTTTTTTGTTTTGTTTTGTTTTGTTGTTTATTTTTTTTTAGAGACAAAGTCTGACTCCATCACCCAGGCTGGAGTGCAGTGGTGGGATCATAGCTCACTGTAAGCTCTAACTCCTAGACTCAAGTGATCCTCCTGCCTTACCCTTCCAAGTAGCTGTGACTATGGGTGTGCATTGCAGTGCCCAGCTAATTTTTTTCATTTTTGTAGAGACAGAGTCTTGCTATAATGCCCAGGCTGGATAATTGTTGTTTTTTTTTTTGAAAGAAAGAAAGAGAAAGAGAAAGGGGGAGAGAGAACAGGAGTCTTCCTCTATTGCCCAGGAATGCAATCTAAAAATAGGTATTAAAAACCTCTTTTAGGCCGATAATTGTACTTAACAGCGGAGACAGGAAGGAATAAGGGAAGAAAATAACAAACAAGCAGCCAACCAATATTTCATTTAAGTCTGTGAAACGCTATGCAAATGCTGAAGAGTGATTTACTTCCAATTATGTGGTCACTTTCAAAATATGTGTAATATGATACTGAGAAAACTGTATGTTCTGTGGACCTGGGGTGAAGAATTCTATAAATATTCACTAAGTTTACTTGTTCCAGGTCTGAGTTCAAATCATAGATGTCCCTGTTAATTTTCTATCTCGTTGATCCGTCGAATATTAACAATGTGGTGTCAAAGTCTCCCACTATTATTGTTCAGGAGCCTAAGTCTCTTTATAAGTCATTAAGAACTTGTCTTATGTATCTGGGTGTTCCTATATTGGGTGCATATGTATTTATGATCATTGACTCCTGTTGCATTGATCCTTTTACCATTATGTAATGTCCTTCTTTGTTTCTTTTAGTCTTTGTTACTATTAAAGTCTATTTTGTCAGAGACGAAAGTTACAACTCCTGTTTTCTTTTTTTTTTTTGCTCTCCATTTGATTGATAAGTCTTCCACCAACCCTTTGTTTTGAGTCTTTGTGTGTCCTTGCTTATGAGAGCGAACCCATGGGTTTTGACTTTTTATTCAATTTGCCTGTGTCTTTGATTGGGGCATTTAATCCATTTAAATTTAGGATTCATATTGGTATTTGTGAGTTTAATATTGTCGTTTAATGCTAGCTGGCTATTTTGCCCATTAGTTGATAAAGATTCTTCATTATGGAGATACTCTTTACCTTTTGGTAAGTTTTTGGGATGACTGATACTGGTTGTTCCTTTCTGTGTATAGTGCTTCTTTCAGAAGCTCTTGTAAAGCAGGCCTGGTGGTGATGAAATCTCTGAGTGCTTGTTTGTTCATGAAAATTTTTATTTTTCCTTCATTTATGAAGCTTAATTTGGCTGGATATGAGATTCTGGGTTGAAAATTCTTTTCTTTGAGGATATTGAATATTGACCCCCACTCTCTTCTAGTTTCAGCTGTAGGGTTTCAGCTGAGAGATCTGCTGTGAGTCTGATAGGCTTCCCTTTATGGGTAACCTGACCTTTCTCTCTAGCTGCCCTTAGAATTTTCACCTTTATTTCAGCCCTGGTGAATCTAACGATTATGTGTCTTGGGGTTGCTCTACTTGAGGAATATCTTTGTGGTGTTCTCTGTATTACCTGAAGTTGAGTATTTTCCTGCCTTACTAAGTTAGGAAAGTTTTCCTGAATAATATCCTGAAGAATATTTTCCAGCTTAGATTCATTCTCTTCATGACATTCAGGTACACCTGTCAAACGTAAATTAGGTCTTTTCACATAGTCCCATATTTCTTGGAGACTTTGCTCATTCCTTTTTACTCTTTCTTCTCTGATCTTGTCTTCTTGTTTCATTAAGTTGGTCTTCGACCTCTGATATCCTTTCTTCTGCTTGATCAATTTGACTGTTAAAACCTGTGCATACTTCGCGGAATTCTCGTATTGTATTCTTCAGTTCCATTAATTCACTTATATTCCTCTCTAGATTGTCTATTCTCATTAGGATTTCGTCAAACCTTTTTTTAAGGTTCTTAGTTTCTTTACATTGCGCTAGAACATGTTCTTTTAACTCACAGAAGTTTCTTATTATGCACCTTCTGAAGCCTAAACCTGTTAATAGAACGCACTTGTTCTCCATCAGGCCTTGTTCCCTTGTTGATGAGGAACTGTGATCCCCTGTAGAGGGAGAGGCATTCTGATTTTGGGTATTCTCAACCTTTTTATGCTGGTTTCTTCCCATCATTGTAAATTTATCCACCTGTCATCTTTGTAATTACCGACTTTCAAATTAGGTCTCTGAGTGGACATCCAACTTGTTGATTCCCAGCGCCAGAATCTGAGCAACCCACTGTGCCGGCCAAAACAGCGGCATTAAGATTCCTGGTGCTTTTCTGCCCTGGAATCTCCGGTCTGGCTTCCTTCTTGAGTCCCTTTTTCAATCAGCTAAATAGGTGACTCTGCCTTCCCGGAGCTCCAAACATCGACCAAAAGGGGACCCAGTCCCGTTTATTCTGCACCAAGAACCGCCGTGCTGGGACACTGGCAGCCGCGGCGGCCACAAGAGTCGCGTTGGTGACCCGTGGGGCTCCTCCGCTGGGAATCTCCTGGTCCGTGAGCAACAAAAATTCGTCTGAAAGTGTGGCGTCCTCTCGTTCTCTGCGCTTTCACTGGGAGCTATAATCCTGAGCTGCTAGTAATCAGCCATCTTGGATCTCTCTCCCTCTTTTTTTTTTTTAAACAGAGTTTCACTATTGTCACTCAGGCTGGAGTGCAGTGGTGCAATCTCAGCTTATTGCAACCTCTGCCTCCTGGGTTCAAGGGATTCTCCTACCTCAGCCTTCCAAGTAGCTGGGATTACAGGCATGTGCCACCACACCCAGCTAATTTTGTATTTTTAAAAGAGACGGGCCGGGCGCGGTGGCTCACGCCTGTAATCCCAGCACTTTGGGAGGCCGAGGCGGGTGGATCACGAGGTCAAGACATCAAGACCATCCTGGTCAACATGGTGAAACCCCGTCTCTACTAAAAATACAAAAATTAGCTGGGTGTGGTGGCGCGTGCCTGTAATCCCAGCTACTCAGGAGGCTGAGGCAGGAGAATTGCCTGAACCCAGGAGGCGGAGGTTGCGGTGAGCCGAGATCGCGCCATTGCACTCCAGTCTGGGTAACAAGAGCGAAACTCTGTCTCAAAAAAAAAAAAAAGAGAGACGGAGTTTCACCATGTTGGTCAGGCTGGTCTTGAACTCTTAACCTCAGGTGATCCACCCACCTTGCCCTCCCAAAGTGCTAGGATTACATGCATGAGCCACCATGCCCCGCCCTTATATTTCTAACTAATATATGGGAATTTGTAATTTTTCAGTTTTAGACATCATATATCTACTTCTCACATGTGTGGAAGAGGATCTTACTCTCTTTTATATCATTGCTATCATTCCCCCAGGTACATTTTTATTTTCCCATCTCCTTAGTATATTTATATCTCAGTTATGGTTAAATCAATATTCAGTGTTTATGTTAGTGTAACTCTTATTTACAGCTGAGCTATGTTGTATATTATGATTACTTTCTTTTTTTACATAATCTTTTGTACTTCCTGGAGTTAATCTTTTTTTGTTTGTCTGATTAGTTTTCTATGTGTTTATCTCTCATCTTTTCTCAAGCTCTTCCTCTTTTGTTTAAATCTCCTTTTAATACACTCAAAAACATCAGATAGGCTGGGCACCATGGCTCATGCCTATAATCCCAACACTTTGGGAGGCCAAGGCAGGTAGATCACTTGAGCTCAGGAGTTCAAGACCAGCCTGGGCAACATGGTGAAACCCCATTTCTACCAAAACTACAAAAATTAGCTGGGTGTGGTGGTGCACACTTGTGGTCCCAGCTACTCAGGAGGCTGAGGTGGGAGGATTGCTGGAGCCCTGGAAGTTATGGTTTTAGTGAACCAAGTTCACACCATCGCACTCCAGCCTGGGTGGCAGAGCTGAAACCCTGTCTCAAGCAAATAAACAAACACACAAAAACCCATCAGATAATCTATCAGTTTTGTCTTCTTGGAAACAACTTTCTCTGGGTCTTCTGACCTGCTCTACTCTAACCTGGTTACCTTCTATTCAGCTGCCATCCAAGGATCCCCTTCACCTTTATCCTAGTGAGCCCTTTGCTTTTTTTGTGTGTTCAGTCTCTTGTCTTACTTATCCCATGCCTATTGGTTTCCTATTCCTGCTCAACAATTTACCACAAATCTAGTGGCTTTTTGATGGAAATGGCATTTAAACTGAGCCCTGAAGTCTGAATTGGAATTAAGTAGCTGAAGAGTGAGGGAGGATGGTTATAGGCAGAGAGAGTAGCATGTACGAGGAACTGAGGTAGGAATGAGCATGGTGCTTCTGAGGAAATCTCCATATGGGTAGGGTCATGAGGGCAGAGTGCAGGGAGGGTGGTGCGCAGTGAGCAGGGAGGGTGGCTGAGGCCACATCAGGAAGGCCTTATAGGCTGAGTTCAGGATGTTGAACTTTATTCTGAGGGAAGTGAGAAACCATGGAAGGTTTCAAGAAAGAAAGAACATGATCAAATCTACATTTTAGAAATATCTATGTGTAGGTATTATGAAGAATGGGTTGGGTAGGAGCAGAAGCAGGGAGATCAGTTAAGAGGCAGTCATCTGAGGGATCGGGGAGGCTTGGATTAATGCAGTGGCCATGGAAGTGGAGAGAAATGAATGGGTTTCAGAGGTATTTAAGGAGGAGAGTTGCTAGAACTTAATGAAGGGCTGGATATGTGAGGAAGAAGGAAGAGAGATAGAAGAATAAATCTTGACTTCATTTCTGCCATAGTTAATGTATCTTGGTCTTGTCAGACAGAAGTGAGGTGAGTGTGGTTAGCAGATGTTGGTAGATTTGGTCTAGAGTGGCCATAATATTGCCTCCCCTCAGTTCTGCCCACAGTGGCTTCTAGGGCCAATGAAATGAAAAATTATCAGTTACCCATAAGAAATTGTTCCCTGCTAACAATTTTTTGCATCTTCCTTTTCCAAAAAGGGTTATACCTTACCTAAGGGCATGTAGATTTGAGAGCTACTATAAGAAAATCAGAACCCTCTTTTTCCTCTGATTCCACCCAACTTGTGTATGTATATATTTGTTGTTATCTATTCATATCTTGTTTCTTTCCCAGAATGGTTTGAAGCAGGTTTATATTGACCTGCATATTTACCATTTCTGGTGGTCTTCATTTCTTTATGTAGATCAAAATTTCAGTGAAAATTTCCTTCTGCCTGAACTTTAGTTACTATTGCTTATAGTATAGGTCTACTGGCAATTAATTTTCATTTTTTTTTAAGATGGAGTTTTACTCTTGTCACCCAGGCTGGAGTGCAATGGCATGCTGTTAGCTCACTGCAACCTCTGCCTCCCAGCAATTCTCCTGCATCAGCCTCTTGAGTACCTGGGATTACAGGTGTCCGCCACCATGCCCAGCTAATTTTTTTTGTATTTGTAGTAGAGATAGGATTTCACCACGTTGGCCAGGATGGTCTTGAGCTCCTGACCTCATGTGATCTGCCTGGCTTGGCCTCCCAAAGTGCTGGGATTATAGGCATGAGCCACTGCGCCCAGCCTGGCAATTAATTTTCTAGCTTTCATTTGTCTGAAAATGTCTATCTACTTCATCTTCCTTTTTGAAAGATATTTTTTGTTGGGTATGGAATTCTAGGTTGACATTTATTTCTTTTAGTACTTTAAAAACATTTCATTGTCTTCTGGCTTATGTCATTTTGGATGAGAAGTCTGCTGTTATTTTTATCTTTGTTCTTGTATAAATGGTATACCATTTTTCCCTCTGGCTGCTTTTAAGATTTTTCTCTTATTATTAGTTTTTAGAAATTTGATTATTATCTGCCTTGGTGTGGTGTTGGTTTCTTTAATTTTTTTCTGCTTTTTGGAACTGTGGGTTTATAGTGTTTGCCATATTTGGAAATTTCTCAGATATTATCTTTATTTCTGTACTCCTCTCAGATCTCTCTGGGAATTTGAATTACACCAAATATTATGTTTAATGTTGTCCTGCAAATTACTAATGCTGTGTGTGTGTGTGTGTGTGTGTGTGTGTGTGTGTCTGTGTGTCTTTTTTTCCTCTGTCTTTTAAAAATTTTTTCCCAGAGACAGGGTCTTGCTTTGTCTCCCAAGCTAGAGTACAGTGACATGATCTTGGCTCACTGCAACTCCTGCCTCCCAGGTTCAAGCAATTCTTGTGCCTCAACCTTTCGAGCAGCTGGGATTACAGGCATGTACCACCACACCTGGCTAATTTTTATATTTTTAGTAGGGACAAGGCTTCACCATATTGCTCAGGCTGGTCTTGAACTCCTGGTCTAAAGTGATCCATCCACCTTGACCCCCCAAAGTGCTGAGATTACAGGTTGAGCCATTGTGCCTAGCCAAGGACAAATCTTAATAGTTGTCTTAATGGTCTTGTCTTCTAACTCTGTTACCTCTGTTTTGGGGGATCTGTTCTATTGGTTTTTCTTTTCTTTTTTTTTGAGACAGAGTCTTGCTCTGTCACCTAGGCTGGAGTGCAGTGGCACGATCTTGGCTCACTGCAACCTCTGCCTCCTAGGCTCAAGAGATTCTCCTGCGTCAGCCTCCCAAGTAGCTGGGATTACAGGTGTACACCACCACGCCCAGCTACTTTTTATATTTTTAGTAGAGACAGGGTTTCGCCATGTTGGCCAGGCTGGTCTCGAACTCCTGACCTCAGGTGATCTGCCTGCCTTGGACTCCCAAAGTGCTGAGATTATAGGTGTGAGCCACCACTCACAGCCTGTTCTATTGATTTTTTTTTCTAATTATAAGCCATATTGTTTTCCTTCTTTGCATGCCTGGTAAGTTTGTGTGTGTGTGTGTGTGTGTGTGTGTGTGTGTGTGTGTGTGTTTTAAGGTATTCACATCTGGTAAAAGTCATTTTTTAAAAGAGCACAGTTTGGTGGTGTTTAGTATAGTCACAGAGCTGTGCAATCATCACCAGTATCTATTTCCAGAACATTTTCATCAACCTCCCCCCACACCCACCCCAAAGAAGCCCTCACACTCACTAGCAATCACCACTCCTCATTCTCCCTTCTTCTCAGACTCTCTCTGGTAAGCACTAATTCACTTCCTGGTCTCTTTGGATTTACCTGTATTGGCATTTCATACAACATATGGTCTTTGTGTATGGCTTCTTTTAGTTTTTGAGGTTTATTCATGTTTATTTTTGTTTGTTTGTTTTTAAGACGGAGTTTTGTTCTTTTACCCAGGCTGGAGTGCAATGGCATGATCTCGGCTCATTGCAACCTCGTCCCAGGTTCAAGCAATTCTCCTGCTTCAACCTCCTGAGTACCTGGGATTACAGGCACCCGCCACCACACCCGGCTACTTTTTGTATTTTTTGTAGAGACAGGGTTTCGCCATGTTGGTCAGGCTGGTCTTGAACTCCTGACCTCAGGTGATCCACCCACCTTGGCCTCCCAAAGTGATGGCATGAGCCACCGCACCCGGCTGAGGTTTATTCATGATATAACATGAATCAGTTTTTTATTCCTTTTTATGACTGAATAATATTTCCTCATATGAATTTGCCTGGCAATTTTTGACTGGCTGCTGAACATTTTTTTTTTTTTTTTCTTTTTTTTTTTGAGACGGAGTTTCGCTCTTGTTACCCAGGCTGGAGTGCAATGGCGCGTTCTCGGCTCACCGCAACCTCCGCCTCCTGGGTTCAGGCAATTCTCCTGCCTCAGCCTCCTGAGTAGCTGGGATTACAGGCATGCGCCACCATGCCCAGCTGATTTTTTGTATTTTTAGTAGAGACGGGGTTTCACCATGTTGACCAAGATGGTCTCGATCTCTTAACCTCGTGATCCACCCACCTCGGCCTCCCAAAGTGCTGGGATTACAGGCGTGAGCCACCGCGCCCGGCCTGCTGCTGAACATTTTTATTTTACATTGCTGAGTGCCAGATTTTTTATTCCTTAGGTAGGCTTTGTTCTGGGATGCAGTTAAGTTACTTGGAATTAGTTTAGTTCCTTTGATCCTGGCTTTTCAGCTTTGTTAGTGTGGTTCTACAGCAGCCTTTATGATAATTTAACCCCTTATTGTATTATACTATGTGTATTGTACTAAGTGTACAATACAGATTGTACGAAGACAATACACTTCTGAGAATTCTAGTTGTTGCCCTGTGTGTTAGGAGATCCTCCCAGGCTGGCTAGTGGGAACACAGCTATTCCCAGTCCTTTATGAACCATGGGAGTTGTTCCCCCTACTTCTTTCTGGTGGTTCTTGCCCCAGGCTTTGGTATTTTCCTCACACGTACATATATCATACTCTACCAAAGACCTGAGAGAGAACCCCTCTGCAGATCTTTGGAACCCTCTCTGTGTAACTTCCTCCCCTCTGGTATTTTGCCTTGAAAATTCCAGCCGTGTTGGCCCCCCTGAACCCTGAACTATGTTTCTTCCACCCGGTAAGATGCCAGCCTTCATTTGGGCTACACCTGCAATCGCCTGAAAACTCTCTCCAGGTCATGAACGAGGGCAGTCATCGGGCTCACTTTCTTTGCTTCCCTTCTCTCAGGGATCAGTGTCCTGGGCTGATGTTGCCCATTGTCTGGAAACCATTCTTTATATATTTTGTCCAATTTTATAATTGTTTAAGATGGTAAAATAATTCTGGTCCCTATCACTCTATGGCTGTGGTTTAAGACTGTTTAAATTAAATGATACATATAAGGAGACAGAATAATAATAATAGTAATAAACATAGTGAAGCTAGTATTCCATTTATATGAATAATATCATTATAGTGACTAAGTGCTAGTTTTTCTCTGAATTTCTCAGAAACTAGCATCAAAAGGAAAATATAGGCTGGGCATGGTGGCTCATGCCTGTAATCCTAGCACTTTGGAGGCCAAGGCAGGCTGATCACCTGAGGTCAGAAGTTGACCAGCCTGGCCAACATGGCGAAACCCTGTCTCTACTAAAAATTTTAAAAAAATTAGCTGAGCATGGTGGCACGCACCTGTAATCCCAGCTACTCGGGAGGCTGAGGCAAGAGAATCGCTTGAACCCGGAAGGCAGAGGTTGCAGTGAGCTGAGATCATGCCACTGCACTCTAGCCTGGGCAACAGGGAGACTCCGACTCAAAATAAATAAGAAATAAAAAACATTAAAAGGAAAGTATAGAGGGGTAGATTATATTATGGAAAAAGAAAACTATTTTCTTTTTTTTTTT
>NW_016107433.1:2257659-2258930 GCF_001604975.1 Cebus imitator
AAAAAAAAGGAATGCTTCATCACTATTGAATGATTGAATGATTGGCCCAGCATGCTCTCAGAGGTAGAATACGAAACTCAAGTTTCATCTTGTTCATTATCTTTTCTCTCTATGTGTTTTTAATTAGTTTTAAAAAGTAGATGTTAAATAAACAAGGTAAATTAACATGGCAAACAATTTAAAAAGCATAAAAGAGTAAACCGAAAAGTAAGTCTCCTTTCCATTCCTGTTCTCTAGTCCCTCAGAGGTAGTCACCTGTTAAGTATTACTTGTTTATTTTCCAAACATATTCTGTGTATTATGCATATACCATCATATGTGTATATGTTAATGTATGTGTGTATGCAAATACATGTTAATACACACATATATTAACATATACACGTATAATGGTAAAATTAATGCTAATTTTTATCTAAATGATAACATGCAGCATGCCCTCTTTCATTTTGCTTTTCTTCACTGCTAGTGTGCTTTGGCCAGGTGCAGTGGCTCACGCCTGTAATCCTAGCACTTTAGGAGGCCCAGGCAGGCAGAACACTTGAGGTCAAGAGTTCAAGACCAGCCTGGCCAACATTGAGAAACCCCATCTCTACTAAAAATACAAAAATTGGCTAGGCATAGTAGCATGTGCCTGTAGTCCTAGCTACCTGGGAAGCTGAGAGAGAAGAATTGCTTGAACCTGGGAGGCAGAGGTTGCAGTAAGCTGAGATCACACCAGTGCACTCCAGCCTAGGTGAAGGAGCGAGACTCCATCTGAAAAAAAAAAAAAAAAATAGTGTACCTTGGAGATTATTTCATTCATTTTCATGGCTACATGGTATTTCATCATATTAATGTACTATAATTTTTTTAACCAGCCTCTGTTAATGGACATTTGGGTTGCTTCCATTCTTTTTCTGTTACAAATTACACTACAGTTAATATCCATGTCTTTGTACATACCTACCAGTATTACCATAGGAAAAATTCCTAGAATTTAAATTATTGATTCAAAGGTTATATGCGTTTAAATTTTTGATTGATATGCTTTATGTACCTCTTTTCACACATTTTTACCCACATAATGTGTTACAAAGCTTTTTGATCTTTGCTAATCTGATAGATGAAAAATGCAGGCCGGGTGCGGTGGCTCACACCTATAATCCCAGCACTTTGGGAGGCCGAGGCAGGTGGATCACGAGGTCAAGAGATCGAGACCATCCTGGTCAACAAGGTGAAACCTCGTCTCTACTAAAAATACAAAAATTAGCTGGGCATGGTGGCGCGTG
>NW_016107433.1:2259066-2274823 GCF_001604975.1 Cebus imitator
AAAAAAAAAAAAAAAAAAGAAAAATGCAGGAGTTTTCTTAATACTCCCTAAGAGTATGCCTAAAATGAGCCCGTATTTTATAAATTTGATAAAATTTTTTAATAAAAATATTGCAAGTATGAGGGGAGGGCAAAAAAATTTTTTTAATTAAAAATAAAAACACCTCCTGTTCAGCCCTGATACCTTTGTTACTGGGTATGTTAAACTAAGAAAACAATTCTGTTGAATCAGTGTTATTGAAGTAAGTTTATTTTTTGGCTTAAAGAAATTCCTGCTTTTTCTTTTTAGTTAATGTCATATTCCATGCAAAGAACTGGTATTTACTTCTTATAGTTTTTTTGTAGGTTTTGGATTTATTTCACTTTCAAGATAAATTGACAGCACGACAATTTCAGAGAGTTGCCACCACTACCTTTATAACTTTGTCAAGAGAACGCCCACAATTGGCAGCAAAGTATTTGCTCCAGCCAGTGTTAGCTCCTCTTCATCGATGTTTGAACACAGCAGGTAAAGGAGGAAGTGTGGTGGTGGGTGTGTCTCTGAAGGACCTTCTTCAGTATTTTATGTTTAAATGATTTAAATTTGTATTATTTCAGTGTCTTTAGTTTTTCTTTCCCTCCCCTTGACTTTCTATTTTCAGAAATTCACTTATAAGTTTCAAAATTATATATTGAACTACCCATATACAGATCACCTAGACTGAATAACTATTTACATTTTGGCCACATTTGTTTTATCTTTCTCTCTTTCTACACATATAAACGTATTTTTTTCTGAAGCATTTGAGATTTAGTTGCAGAGATCACAGCACTTCTTCCCTAAATACTTTAGTATGCATCTCCAAAGAAAAATGTCAGTCTCTTGCATAACCGCAATACAATTATCGCACTCAGGAAATTTAACACTGATACAATATGCTGTGATCTAATATACAAATTCCATTCAAACTTCTCTAATTATTTCAATAATTTCTTTTATAGCTACTTTTTTTTCAAAATCCAGAATTCAATCAAGAATCGTGGCTGGGTGCAGTGGCTTATGCTTATAATCTCAGCAGTTTGGGAGGCTTAGGCAGGCAGATTCCTTGATATCAGGAGTTCAAGACCAGCCTGGGCAACATGGCAAAACCCCATCTTTACCAAAAAACAATATAAAAATTAGCCAGGCATGGTGGCAAGCACCTGTAACCCCAGCTATTTGGGAGGCTGAGGTGGGAGGATTGCTTGAGCCTGGAGGTTGAGGCTGCAATGAGCCATAATCATGCCTCTGTACTTCAGCCTGCGCAACAGAGTGAGACCTTTGCTCAAAATAATAATAATCTATAATAAAACTGTGTCTAAATAAATAGACTTCTTATAATACTTATAAAACATTTTTTTAATTTTAATATTTATTTATTTATTTATTTTATCCAGTCTCAGGTAGTCTGTTACAGCATAATTTTTATTTTTTATAGAGACAGGGTCTTCCTATGTTGTCCAGCGTGGTCTGAAACTCCTGGATTCAAGCAATCTTCCTGCCTCAGCCTCCCAAAGTGGTGGGATTGCTGAGGCGGGAGGATCGCTTGAGCCCAGAAGTTTGAGACCAGGCTGGGTAACATAATGAGACCCTATCTTTAGAAAAAATTTTAAAAATTAGCCGGGCATGGTGGTGCATGCCTGTATTCCCAGCTACTTGGGAAGCTGAAGTGGGAGGATCACTTGAGCCCAGGAGGTTGAGGCTGCAGTGAGCCATAATCACACAGTTCCACTCCAGAGCCTGGGTGACAGAGAAAGACCCTGTCTCAAATAAATAAATAAAATAAAACTATTTTAAAACTTTTTGAAGGCCGGCCGGGCGCGGTGGCTCAAGCCTGTAATCCCAGCACTTTGGGAGGCCGAGGGTGGATCACGAGGTCAAGAGATCAAGACCATCCTGGCCAACATGGTGAAACCCCGTCTCTACTAAAAATACAAAAATTAGCTGGGCGCCGTGGCGTGCGCCTGTAGTCCCAGCTACTCGGGAGGCTGAGGCAGGAGAATTGCTTGAAACCGGGAGTCGGAGGTTGCAGTGAGCCGAGATTGTGCCACTGCACTCCTGCCTAGCGCCTGGCAACAGAATGAGACTCTGTCTCAAAAAAACAAACAAACAAACAAACAAAAAAAAAAAAACCCAACTTTTTGAAGGAAAATTTCCAAATACATGCTTATAGAGAATATATAATGAACTCCTATGTACCTAACACCTGGATATAACTGTTAACTCTGCCATTTTTATTTCATCCAATCCCCAATTTTTCATTCAATAAGTTTAAAATGAAAATTCTAAGTAATAATGTGGTATAGGTTAATTGGCAATGTTGGTTTTTAAATAAATTTTTAAATAAAATAACAACACATGTTTATAATCAGTGGCATCGTAGATTCCATGAAATGTGTATGAATTGTATATTGTTCAATGGTAATCATGTCAGTTTTCTGATCTTAGCTATTACTCACTGAGTCATCTTTCTAGTAAAACTTTCTTCTTTAGGTTTAGTATGTTCTATTCAGTGAGGCACTAAATATGGGTAATTTTATGTTTTTTTCTCTAGAGATTCCAGAGAGTTACAGGGTACCAGGAACTATTTTGGTGACAGAAGAAGAACTTTGTAGATGCATTGAGGATGTGTTTAAGGTTGGTAATCTGAATAACTAATGTTTTTATTTACTTCTTATTTTAAAATTGTTTAAACTTTTTCTTTTTTTGTAGAGATGGGAGTCTCGCCACATTGCCCAGGCTGGTCTTGAACTCCTGGCCTCAAGTAATCTTCCCGCCTCAGCCTCTCAAAATGCTGGGATTATAGATGTGAGCCACTGCTCCCAGTCTTTTAAAATAATTTTGCCTTTTAGTTAACACTTCAAGCATTGGAATGACTAATCTAAAGCTCCAAGCTGTCAGAATCTTTTCACTTTGAAAACAAGAAACTGACCTTTTTAAGTGAAAAAAGTGATATATTTTTGAAACCCTGTTAATTACATCATTTATTCTAAATGTTGAAACAGTTTAGATTCTCTAAGCATGTCTTTTGAAGAAATTGACATGGGGCCGGCCATGGTGGCTCACACCTGTAATTCCAGCACTTTGGGAGGCCAAGGAGGGCTGATCACCTGAGGCCAGGAGTTCAAGACCAGCCTGGCCAACATGGTGAAACTCTGTCTCTACTAAAAAATACAAAAATTAGCTGGGTGTGGTGGTGTGTGCCTGTAATCCCAGCTACTTGGGAGGCTGAGGTAAAAGCTCCCCGCTTTTACCTCGTAGGCGGTGGCTGCAGTGAGCTAATACCATGTCACTGCACTCCAGCCTGGGGCATAGAGCAAGACTCTGTCTCCAAATAAAGGAAAAGAAATTAATAGGAGTGTTTTCAATAATGTAGCCTTCCTAAAAGTATATGATAATTGAATCTACTTTATAACTTTTGATAGTAATCACTGTCATAATGAATTAAGTCTGAAGAAATGATTCCTGTAGATGACTACCTAAATATATAACAAGAATGAAAACTTGCTTTCCCATTCATAGGGAGAAAAAAAAATGAATGAAAACTAAGAATCTAAATTTTATGTTCTTTATTATCACAGTCTTACAAATATATATGGTATATGCTTTTGGGAAAAAATGAAGTTTATTGTATTATGGCTACATAGAATTGGGCTAAATATTCTTTAAAGTTTATTTTAGGCCCAGTGTGGTGGCTTATGCCCTTTAATTCCAGCACTTTGAGAGACCAAGGCAGGAGGATTACTTGAGGTTAGAAGTTCAAGACCAGCCAGGCCAATATAGTAAGACCCGATCTCTATAAAAAATAAAAATAATAAATAAATAAGGTTTATTTTAATAAATTTATAATAATATTTTACTATTGAAAACATGTACATTAGAAAACAGCTTTTACAATTATATTTCATATAAAAGGTACAGTTGCTTTGGAAAATAGTTTGAGAATTCTTCAAAAAGTTAAACATGGAGTTATCATATGACCCAGCAATTCCATTTCTAGGTATATACCCAAGGGAAATAAAAACACCTTCACACAAAAACCTGTATGTGAATTTGTAGTAGCATTATTCATAATAACCAAATAGTGATAATCCCAGCTATTTGGGAGGCTGAGGCCAGAGAATCGCAACTGTACTCCAGCCTGGGTGACAGAGCGAGACTCCATCTCAAAAAGAAAAAAAGAAGTTTGAATAAATTTTTAAATTTTAGTTAGGTTTTTAAAAAGTTTTCTTGAGACAGTGTCTTGCTCTGTTGCCTAGGCTGGAGTACAGTAATAGTACAGTAGCTCACTGTAGCCTCAAACTTCTGGCCTCAAGCAACCTTCCCACCTTAGCTTCCCAAAGTGCTGGGATTACAGATATGAGCCATTGCACCCAACCCAAAAATTTAGTTTTTTATGAAATGGTTCAAACATTCAAAAGAATTATGAAAAATAAAACACTCATGCACCCAACACCCAACTTCAGAAGTTAATCATTACCAATTCTATTGAAATCCTCTATCTACACATCCGTGATCACATCTTCCTTCCTCCCCACCCAAAGAGAACCACTATCTTGAATTTGTATTTATTCATGTAGTATCCTTAAGCGTAGTATTGTACATTATTTTATTCTGTTTTATTTTTCTTTTGAGTTGGAGTCTCACTCTGTCAACCAGGCTGGAGTGCAGTGGCACGATTTCAGCTCACTGCAACCTCTGCCTCATGGATTCAAGCGATTCTCCTACCTCAGCCTCCCAAGTAGCTTGGATTACAGGCATCCACCACACGCCTATCTAATTTTTGTATATTTAGTAGAGACAGGGTTTCACCGTGCTGGTCAGGCTGATCTTGAACTCCTGACCTCAGATAATCCACCCACTTTGGCCTCCCAAAGTGCTGAGATTATAGGCATGAGCCACCACACCAGGCTTATTGTATTCTACTTTTGAGATGGGGTCTTGCTCTGCTGCTGAGGCTGGAATGCCATGGTGCAATCATGGCTCACTGTAGCCTTGAACTCCTGGGCTCAAGCAATCTTCCCCTGTCTCTACTAAAAATACAAAAAATCAGCTGGGCCTGGTGGCGCTGCCTGTAATCCCAGCTACTCAGGAGGCTGAGGCAGGAGAATTGCCTGAAGCCAGGAGGCGGAGGTTGCAGTGAGCCGAGATCGTGCCATTACACTCCAGCCTGGGTAACAAGAGCGAAACTCCGTCTCAAAAAAAAGCAATCTTCCTACCTCAGCCTCCCAAGTAGCTGGAATTATCGGCACACACAGCTAATTTTTAAAAAATTTTTTGTATAGATGTAGTCTCACAATGTTGCCCAGGCTAATGATTTTAAATTTTATCTGAATGGCATCATAATACATATAACTGTAATTCATTCATTTTCACTGCTAGATTTTATTCCATTGTATGCCTGTATTACCACTTGCTTGTTCTTTTATTGACAGACATTTGAGTTGTTTCCAGGGAATTTCCACCAAATTTCTCTTGGGTACATTTTGATTTTAATTAGAATTTCTATTATTACTGGTGAGGTTGAACATAATTTTTGTGTTTTTGGTTGGTTCATATTTTTTCTTCTGTAAATTACTGATTCAAGTATTTGCCTATTTTCAAAACTGGGTTATTTGCCTCTTTAAACATTTCTAGAGTTAAGTCGGTTTTTTGTTTTTTTTTTTTTGAGACGGAATCTCACTCTGTCGCCCAGGCTGGAGTGCAGTGGCACGATCTCAACTCACTGCAACCTCTGCCTCCTGGGTTCAAGCCCTTCTCCTGCCTCAGCCTCCTGAGCAGCTGGGACTATAGGCACATGCCACCATGCCCAGCTAATTTTTGGTATTTTTATTAGAGATGGGATTTCACTGTGTTAGCCGGGATGGTCTCAATCTCCTGATCTTGTGATCTGCCCGCCTCGGCCTTCCAAAGTGCTGGGATTACACGTGTGGGCCACCACGCCAAGTCTTGTTTTTTTTTTTTTTTTTTTTTTTTTTTTTCAATAAACTGGTTCATTGAAGTATACTTTAAATATCGTAACATCATTTATTTTAAATATATAGTTCAGTGAATTTTAGTAAATTTACACATTTGTGAAACCATCACCAATATATAATTTTAGAACATTTCCTTCATCAAAAGATCCCTTGTGCCATTTGTAATTGCTCCCTATCCTACCCCTAGCTCCAGGCAACCATTAATCCATTCTCTACCTCTATGGATTTGCCTTTTTGTGGATACTTCATATAAGGGAATTATGCAATATGTGTTCTTTTGTGTCTGGCTTCAGTCACTTACAATAGTGTTTTGTTGTTGTTGTTGTTGTTGTTGTTATTGAGAAGAAGTCTTGCTCTGTCACCCAGGCTGGAGTACAATGGCACAATCTCGGCTCACTGCAACCTCCACCTCCTGGGTTCGAGTGATTCTTATGCCTCAGCCTCCTGAGTAGCTGGGATTACAGGCGCATGCCACCATACCTAGCTAATTATATTGTATTTTTAGTAGGGGGGGTTTTGCCATATTGGCCAGGTTAGTCTCAAACTCCTGACCTCATGATCCACATGTCTCAGCCTCCCAAAGTGTTGGGATTACAGACATGAGCCACTTAAAAACACCATAGTATTTTTAAGTCTCATCCATGTTGTTGGAAATACCAGTTTCTTGCTGCCTTTATTGCTAAATACTATTTCATTGTATGAATAGTTCACATTTTGTTTATCTGTTCATCCCTTGATGGAAATTTAAATGGAAATTAAAAAAAATTACTTTATTTGCCGGGCGCGGTGGCTCAAGCCTGTAATCCCAGCACTTTGGGAGGCCGAGGCGGGTGGATGACGAGGTCAAGAGATCGAGACCATCCTGGTCAATATGGTGAAACCCCGTCTCTACTAAAAATACAAAAAATTAGCTGGGCATGGTGGCGCGTGTCTGTAGTCCCAGCTACTCAGGAGGCTGAGGCAGGAGAATTGCCTGAACCCAGGAGGCGGAGGTTGCGGTGAGCGAGATTGCGCCATTGCACTCCAGCCTGGGTAACAAGAGCGAAACTCCGTCTCAAAAAAAAAAAAAAAAAAAAAAAATTACTTTATTGAGGCCGGGTGCGGTGGCTTACACCTATAATACTAGCACTTTGGGAGGCCAACATGGGCAGATCAGGAGGTCAGGGGTTCAAAACCAGCCAGACCAACATGGTGAAACCCTGTCTCTACTAAAAATACAAGAATTAGCCCGGCATGGTGGCACATGCCTGTAATCTCAGCTACTCAGGAGGCCAAAGCAGGAAAATCACTTGAACCCAGGAGGCAGAGGTTGCAGTCAGTCAAGGTCATACCACTCTACTCCAGTGGGGTGACAGAGAGTCTCTCTCTCTCAAAAAATAATAAAAATAAAGGGTATAGATCAATGGCTTTTATGTATAGTCATAGATTTGTACAACTATCATTACGATCAACTTTAGGACTTTTCATTCCCAAAAAAGAAAACCCCAGCCAGGCACAGTGGCTCACGCCTATAATCCCAGCACTTTGGGAGGCCAAAGCAGGAGGATCACCTGAGGTCAGGAGTTCGAGACCAGCCTGGCCAACATGACGAAATCCTGTCTCTACTAAAAATACAAAAATTAGCTGGACGTGGTGGCGCATGCCTGTAATCCCAGCTCCTGGGGAGGCTGAGGCAGGAGAATCACCTGGATGTGGGAAGCGGAGGTTGCAGTGAGCCGAGATCACACCACTATTCTCCAGCCTGGGTGACAAGAATGAAACTCCATCTCACAAAAAATAAAAAGAAACCCCTTCACCACTTAGCCATCACTCCCAAATCTCTCCACCACCAATCACCCATCCCCTATACATAGGCAACCATTAATCTATATTCTCTCTCTCAAGATTTGCCTATTCTGTGTGTTTCATATAAATGGAATTGTAGAATATGTTTTTTTTTTTTTGTAATTGGCTTCTTTCACTTAGCATGTTATAACATGGCACCATACTTAATTTCTTTTCATTGCCAAATGGTATTGTCTTGTATTAACATGTCTCATTTTATTTATCTATTAATCAGTGAATCGACATTTAGGTTGCTTCTGTAATAGCCACAATAACATTTTGGCTATTATGAATAATGCTGCTATGGACATTCATGTATAAATTATTGTGTATATTTATGTTTTCATTTCTCTTGGGTATATACCTAGGAATAGAATTGCTGGATTACGTAGTAACTCCATGTTTAACTGTTTGAGGCACTTCTAGACTGTTGTCCAATGTGACTGCACCATTTTACATTCCCATCAGCAGTATATGAGGATATAAAGTGAAACACATTCTTTCAGATAAGAAGGCAGATGCTTTTGTTTTGTTTTAAGCTTTCTGCATGATATTAATAGATTCATAGGTAGGAAATGCAAACTCATTCTCCACAGCACTCGCTTCGTTTTTATTAATTATTATTATTTTTGAGACAGAGTCCCTCTGTTGCCCAGGCTGGAGTGCAGTGGTGGAATGATCTTGGCGCACTACAACCTCCACCTCTTAGGTTCAAGCAGCTCTCCTGCTTCAGCCTCCCAAGTGTCTGGGATTACAGGCACCTACCACCACGCCCAGCTAATTTTTATATTTTTAGGAGGGACAGGGTTTCACTATGTTTGCCAGGCTGGTCTCAAACTCCTGAACTCATGCGATCTGCCTGCCTTGGCCTGCCGAACTGCTGGGATTACAGGTGTGAGCTGCTGTGCCCGACCTCACTGACTTTATTTCTAAAGTGTAATGTTTACTACCCTTTTTATTTAATTTCACTGTTTTTAAAAATGGAGTCTACCCTTTAAGGGTTGACCTGGCACACAAATATGGAATCAAATTCCTCAGAGATTAAAAGATGACATGGTGACTATGTGAATATCATGCTGTTTTTATTTTTTAATACCTCATGAATAGACTCCTGAAAAGAGGGATCTTCTATCCTGTTCTGAATATTAGTAGGCAAAGACTTTTCACATTATGGAGAGGTAAGAAATTATTAGTGCAGTCTAGAAGGATGATGTTCTAAATTAGAGAACAGTGGCCCACTAACTTTCAGAAAGACTATGTCCCCTCCAAGAAATAGCATGATGAAAAACTGCTAGGTGGTTGGGTTTGAAGTGTTGGAAAGACTTGAAAGTACTGGCAGGATAGGGGGTAAGACTAATTGTGACTAAATTTTGGTGCAAACCCCTAATAGTATGCCTTGGAAGTCAGTAAACTTAGAGGGAGGAAAAAAAAGCAAATAGATAATTTCTTTCTAGCAAGGGAGTTATCCTCTAAAAAAAACAGAGAGATCTGGAAATGATGAATCCTGCCATTTCTCCTCTCCTTGGTCCCCAAAAAGGAGGGAGGAAACCTGCATAGTTTGGTCAACAGTTTGGTGAATTTAAAGCCTCCTGGAGAGGCAAGCAAACCATTAGTTTTCTGTAGACACTTGATTATGCACCAAGAATTGGGACTGTCGTGAAACCAATAGGGGTGGAGGGGTAATTATTCTCTCTGCAAGGTTTTGGCAGCCCAGCTGCAGTGGAAAAACAGGAAATGTGTATGTTGGAGGAAAATGGTAAACACTGGGTAAAATTTAACAACAAAGGATGTGTTGTCTCTATTAACTTTCTGCTAATACTAAATTATAGGGTACAGCTCAGAGGCAGGAAATAAGGAAAATATTGTGGATGGGTATATTGATCCAGCAGCTCACTAGGAAACATGGAGGATAGCAAGAGAGTGTTTAATTTTAGACAAGCATTTGGGAACATTTCCAGCTCGTGCGCTCTCTCTCTCTCTCTCTCTTTATTCTTTTTAACAGATTTATTAAGATAAAAATTCATGTAGCGTACAGTCCACTCATTTCAAGTGTACAGCTGTGTTTTTTAGTATGTTCATAGAGTTTTGCAACCATTTTCAGTCTAATTTTAGAATATTTTTGTTCCCGTTAAAAAGAAACCCATATCCATTAGCTGTCATTCTCCATTCTCCCACTCTGCTCATAGCCTTAGGCAACCACTAATCTATTTTCTGTCTCTATAGATTTGCCTTTTCTGGACATTTCATATCAATGAAATCATAAAATTTATGGTCTTTTGTGATTGGCTTCTTTCAAGTCTAGTCAGATGAAGCAATAAGAGTAGAAAAGGATCAACGAAATCTGTAACTGGTTGTGATTAATTAATTGTAAATACCACTGCACTGGAACATGATATTTTTAAGGTTCATTTGTATTGCAGTATGAAGCAGTACTTCAGTCCTTTTTATTGCCAAAAACTATGCCGTTATATGGATATACCACCTTTTACTTATCCATTTATCCATTGATGGATATTTGGGTCATTTTCACCATTTGACTTTTATGAATAATGCTGCTATAAACATTGGTGTACACGATTAGTTTTTGTGTGAACCTACGTTATCATTTCTTTTGCCTACATACACCTTGGAGTGGAATGCTGGATCATGTCGTAAGTGTATGTTTAACCTTTTGAGGACCTGCCAAACTTTTCTGAAGCAGCTATGCCATCTACATTCCCACCAGCAATATATGAGAGCTCCATTTTCTCTACATCTGACCAAAACATGTTACCTGTCTTGCCTTTTTTATTATAGTACTCCTAGTGGGAATAAAGTAGTATCTCGTTGTCCTTTTGATTTATGTTTCCTAATGGCTAATGATATTGAACAGCTTTTCAAGTGCTTATTGGCTATTTTCGTGTCTTTGAAGAAATGTCTATTAAGACCCTTTGTCCATTTTTTTTTTTTTTTCTGAGATGGAGTCTTGCTCTGTCTCCCAGGTCAGAATGCAGTGGTGCGATCTCAGCTCACTGCAACAACCTCTGCCTCCCAGGTACAAGCAATTCTACTACCTCAGCCTCTCATGTAACTTGGATTACAGGCAGGTGCTACCACACCCAGCTAATTTATGTCTATTTTTAAGTTGGGTTATTGTCTTTTCATTATTGGTGAGTTGAGGGATGGGCTCCTGGCTTAAACAGGTCACTTCAGAGAAATCCTCCTCACTGATCTGTCTCTCCATACCTTTTTTTTTTTTTTTTTTGGAAACAGTTTTGCTCTTGTTGCCTAGGCTGGAGTGCAATGACGCGATCTCGGCTCACTACAACCTCCACCTCCCAGGTTCAAGCGATTCTCCTGCCTCAGCCTCCCCAGTAGCTGGGATTACAGGCACCCGCCACCATGCCCAGGTCATTTTTTGTATCTTTTAATAGAGATGGGGTTTCACCATCTTGGCCAGGCTGGTCTCAAACTCCTGACCTCAGGTGATCTACCCGCTCCGGCCTCCCAAAGTGCTGGGATTACAGGTGTGAGCCACCGTGTCCCACCCATACTTATTTTATATTTTTTGAGATGGAGTCTTGCTCTGTCACCCAGGCTGGAGTACAGTGGTACCATCTCAGTTCACTGCAAACTCTTCCTCCCAGGTTCAAGTGATTCCTTGCCTCAGCCTCCCAAGAAGCTGGGATTACAGGCGCCAGCTACCACACCTGAGTAGTTTTTGTATTTTTAGTAGAGGTGGGGTTTTGCTGTATTGCCCGGGCTGGTCTCCAACTCCTGACCTCAGGTGATCCGCCTGCCTCGGCCTCCCAAAGTGCTGGGATTACAGGCATGAGCCACCATGCTCAGCCCTTCCATACTTTTGATCCTTCTCTCCCCTCTTTCTGGAAGAGCAGTTTTTATAATCCCCAATCTGTTCTCATCTGAGTCTGGTGTCTTCCTTTGGAGTGTGGGTCTGTTTTATCTTGGTACCTCACTTGGCATTTTCACCTTGACAGCTCCTGTCAGGTCCATCATTGCTACCACCCACCCAGTCAGTGGCCACCCCAGAGGCTGTGCGCTAGCTGCAGAGCAGCCCGTGTCACCTTTATACACTATGCTGATCAGACTGGAGCTTATCTGATTTTTCTGATCATAGCAGAATTCGAAGTTAAAAAATAGAAGTTAGACTAAATAAGGCACAATGATAAGAGAATGCCAGCAGAGAGAAACAAAAAAGAACACCAAAAAACTACTCAAAAAGGGCATAAAAATTTGAAAAGCAAAGTTTGTTGGGGCTGGTATGTTCAGTATACTTTGTTTAAAAAAGGCAGGGATTGCATATTAGAAATAGTTCCTCCTAGGGTCGGGCACGGTGGCTCAAGCCTGTAATCCCAGCACTTTGGGAGGCCGAGGCTGACAGATCACCTGAGGTCAGGTGTTCAAGACCAGCCTGGCCAACATGGTGAAACCTCATCTCTATTAAAAATACAAAAAAATTAGCCTGGCATGGTGGCCTCAACTCTGAATGAAAATTGTATGGTGGGAATAGTTATGGGGGAGGCCTTTTTACTCTTGCATCCTTCACTCCAGCAGGGAGTAGAGCAGGTGGTTCTGATAGCTCTGGAGGGCCAGATGGAAGGTTCTCCGCATGTAGTTGCATACATAGGTGCTGAATTGAATTGAAAACTTGGCATAGCCACCTGTACTTTATGTGCATAAATGGCTCTCACTTCTATATATGTACCTTATATCTGGTAAAATCATCTAAGACATAAAGGGGATATGCAGCTCAAAACATTTTAGTCTGGTGGTTCCCCATTCTCTCCTTCTGCTCTGAATGCCTGGGGCCTGATCCCTAGAATGCTTACATTCTTTTGTCCTCCCTTGTATGAGAAGGATTAATAGGGTATTTCTTTGCCTAGAGGTGAAGGGAGGCCTAGATTGCACAGAGATCGGTTCTAGGTAGGACAATATAAGAGAGTTACAATTCCTTATTTGGACATTTTTTGTTCTTAAGAGGACTGGCGAGATTCTGAAATGGGGAAAATGTTTCCTTTTAGTATTCTTCACAGTACTTGCCTGACACTCTTCCTAAAAGCAGAAGAAATGTTAAGGTAGGAAAGACTAGGAGGCACTTAATTAGTTTATTTCCTACATTCTCATTTCCATTTTATCTCTCTGTTTCCAGATTCAGGGAATCTTGACTTTAATTATCCAAGTCTTTTCTCCATCTAATCTTAATGAATTTCTAATTACAGTTATTCTGTCAGATTGGGTATTTGACTCCTCTTTCTGAATTTTTAATTAGATTTGCAGAGTAAATTAGAATAATAGAATCTTAGAACTGGAAGGAACTTCAGAAATTAGTATAACCTCTCACTTTTTAAATAGACTTTATTATTATTATTTTTTGAGACGGAGTTTTGCTGTGTCGCTCAGGCTGGAGTGCAGTAGTACGATCTCAGCTTATTGCAACCTCTGCCTCCTGGGTTCAAGTGATTCTCCTGCCTCAGCCTCTGAGTAGCTGGAATTAC
Organism: Cebus imitator; assembly: GCF_001604975.1. Taxonomy (NCBI): domain Eukaryota; kingdom Metazoa; phylum Chordata; class Mammalia; order Primates; family Cebidae; genus Cebus; species Cebus imitator. The sequence goes on from NW_016107433.1 coordinate 2,272,382, forward strand.
AGCGGGGATTACAGGCATGTGCCACCACGTCCAGCTAATTTTTGTATTTTTAGTAGAGGCAGGTCTTCACCACGTTGGCCGGGTTGGTCTTGAACTCCTGATCTCAAGTGATCTACCTCAGCCTCCAGAAATGTTGGGATTACAGGTATGAGCCACCAGACTTTATTTTTTAAGAGCAGTTTTAGGTTTACAGAAAAATTAAGTGGAAAGTATAGGGAGTTCCCATATATCTGTCTCCAGACAGCCTGGTACATTTCTTACAATTGATGAACCCACATTAATGCTTTGGTATCATCCCAAGTCCATAGTTTACATTGGGGTTCACTTTTGGAGTTGTGTAGTCTATGAGTTTTGACAAATTAACCCCTCATTTTGTAGTAAAGAAAATAAAATCCAAAAGATTTTGTGAAGTGATTAGTTCCAAATCATACAGCAGGGGAGTGGCAGCAGGTCCAGGGACCAAGCTTTCCTTCTCTTTCACTCTCCTTTTCTGTGTTTAGAAAAGATCATGTTTGCACATGGTACAAATTTAGGAAGGACAAAAAACTTTTTAGTGAAAAGTTAGTCTCCATCTAACCTTGGTTCCTCCACTGGCAATCATTCTTTCTGGAAGTGTCCATGTGTAATTGAACTGTGACCTTGAATTACAAGCAAAAGAGCAAAAGAAGTATCCTTCAAGGTTGTGGGAATTGCAAATGTTAGCTTTTCTAAGTGCTTTGGTTCAGACTCTGTGGTATGGTTTAGCACCTTTGAGCCAGCCAGACCTAGGTTGGAATCCGGCTCCAAAGTTGACTGTCCATCTGACTTTAGGTAACTCATTTAACACTTAAGTTGTAGGGATGAAATAAGGTAACTTGGTGGGTTCATGGCATATTGTAGCACATAAGTGCTCAAAAAACTGTCAGTTCTCTTTTGGTTCAGGGAAACTTGTTTTTTAAAAAGACGATCTTATGCAATATGTTCTGAAAGCATGCACAGTGCAAAATACTTGCTATATTAGGTAACTTGCCTTGTTCTTTTTCCTCTCACAAGTCTTAATTACACTCAGCAAGTGCATTAGAAGTTCTGGAACACTACTATCAAAAAGATCACTGTAATGTTTTAGAAGGCTGTATTTGACTAGTTTAATCTTTAGGAGGTGTAAAATCAAGTTCCAGCCTGTACTGAATTTCAGTGCTAGGATTCAGTCAGCTTGATTCCGAATAGGCCCGTCATGTTTGTATTCCCACACATGTATATCCCTGTAAAAGATAAGCCCATAAGTTAAGAAAATATTTCCATTCACAATAGCATCAAAAATATAAAACATTCAGGAAGAAATCTAACATTTGTATGGAGTATGTATTTCACAAAATCATTTAACATAAATTATCTTAATTGGTCCTTATGCCAAAAGCTTGATGCCTACATTATAAATGAGAAAATGGAGACTAAGAGAGATTTAAATATCTTATCCATATTCACTCATTTAATACGTAATTTGTGGCAGTCACAAAGGTGACAGAGACAAAATTCACACCCAAGTTTCCTGACTACTGACTTCTCTGTGCTCTTTCAACTACTCTGCAGTCATCTCTAAGGGACATGCTTAGCAGTGTTATGAAAGTTTATGAAATGAGAAATGGAGCACGTGGCCAGGTGCAGTGGCTCACGCCTGTAATCCCAGTACTTTGGGAGGCCAAGGTGGGTGGATCACTTGAGGTCAGGAGTTCAAGACCAGCCTGACCAATAGGGTGAAACCCTATCTCTACTGAAAATACAAAAATTAGGCCGGGTGCGGTGGCTCACGCCTATAACCCGAGCACTTTGGGAGGCCAAGGCAGGTGAATCACCTGAGGTCAGGAATTCAAGAACAGCCTGGCCAGCATGGCAAAACCCTGTCTCTACTACCAAAAAAAGGCCAGGAATGGTGGCAGGTGTTTCTAATCCCAGCTACTCGGGAGGCTGAGGCAGGAGAATTACTTGAACCTGGGAGGCAGAGGTTGCAGGGAGCTGAGATTGTACCAGTGCACTCCAGCCTGAGCAACAGAGCAAGACTCCATCTCAGGGGGGAAAAAAAAACACAAAGATTTTTGGGAGGCTGAGGTGGGTGGATGGATCACTTGAGGTCAGGAGTTGAAGATCAGCTTGGCCAACATGGTGAAACCTCATCTCTATTAAAAATACAAAAATTAGCCAGGTGTGGTTGCAGGCGCCTGTAATCCCAGCTACTTCAGAGACTGAGGTAGGAGAATCCCTTTTACCTGGGAGGGGAGGGGGTGTTTTGTTTTATTTTGTTTGCTTTGAAATAGAAACACATGTTTATTCTTAATGTTTTTTACCATTTTGATTCCACCCAGTTTTTTCCTTTAAATTTCTAGCTAATCCTTCAAAAATTCCATCCTCCAGATATTGAAGTTAGATGCTGTACAAGCCAGTGTAAAGTCCAGCTTTGCTCATTCT
>NW_016107433.1:2275169-2293440 GCF_001604975.1 Cebus imitator
GGGAAAGGCAAGCGGGGAGGAGGGAGGAAAAGGAATGGAAAGGGGGAGGGAGGGAGGGAAAGGAAAGAGGGAAAGAAGAAGGAAAGGAGGGAGCAAGGGACGAAGGGAGAAAGGAAGGATGGGAGGAAGGAAAGGAGGAAGGGAAAGAAAAAGGAAATGCATAGGGCATTGTAACTTCCCCACAAAAATAGAGCTTTTGAGAAAATAAACAGCAGCCCACTTTGTTCATTTATTCTTTGATTCAAGTCACAAAACATTTATTAAGTATTTAATGAAAGCCAGACACTTTGCCAGACGCTTACAAATACAGAAGTGATTCATTGTGCCTGGCAAAAGTTTCCTTTTTTAACAGTATAACAGCAGAGTATGTCTCACATAGAGTTATTTTAAGAGCCAACTGCTGCCTTCAAGGAACTCCTAGTCAGGTAGACAGAGTTACAGCAGTGTGTGGGCCATAGCTAAGATCATCCTACCACTTATTGCAGAGCAGCCCTCTAAGCTTAGATGAAGGATTGTAAGGCTTAACCGCAGACACCTCATATTTTAGCTGGCTGGATTTGCAAAAGAAAGCTGAGGTGCAGTCAGAAAGGAATGTGGAAATCCCCAGGCTGCCACTGGGGTTGTTGGTACCAGTCTGTATCCTTGTCTAATCTGTTTTCATTGATCTACATTGGCCTCTGACTTTGCCCTTCAGCTCTTCCTGTATGTTATATTTGAAAAGCCACAGCTAAGTGGAGGTTCAACCTTTTTTGTTTTGTTTTTTGTTTTTTTGTTTTTTTGAGACGAAGTCTCTCTGTCGCCCAGGCTGGAGTATAGTGGCATGATCCTAGCTCACTCCAACCTCTGCCTTCCAGGTTCAAGGGATTCTCCTGCCTGAGCCTCCGGAGTAGCTGGGAGGCTCCACCAGGAGGAGGCGCCACCAACCACACCCTGCTAAGTTTTTGTATTTTTAGTAGAGACGGGGTTTCACCATGTTGGCCAGGCTGGTCTTGAACCCCTTACCTGAGGCGGCCTCCCAAAGTGTGGGGATTACAGGCATGAGCCACTGCGCCTGGCCGGGTTCAGCCTTTCTTCCAATCATCCTTTCACTTACCCCTACAGAGGCTTTTATCATACCACACAATTGAAAAGCTACCTTCAGAGTCTCCCCCTTCACTGCTTCAGCTTTCCCATATCTTGGTATTTTGTTTGGGGATCCCTAGTTGTAGAAATACCTAGAGTAACCAGAAAACCTTTCAACTGAACACGATTTCACTCCTAAAGGGCCAACTTCAGGACTGATAGCATAACAGAAAGCATATGAGGAAGGGTTAGAAACTTGTTACATCTGGTCATGTTAAAGCTTCAGTTGTTTTGGATTTTTTTTTTTTTTTTTTTGAGGGGTGGTTGTTTTCAACGAGTCTCACCTCTTAATGATTGAGGTGCCAAAAGGAGTGAAGGATATGAGCAAACTTGCAGTCAAGTCAGAGAATCATAGATGAGATACAAAAGTGGTCTTACAGCTCCATTCATCCAACCTCATTTTACACGAAAGGAAGCAGACTCAGAGAAGTCCACTTAGATCCTTCATCTAAGCTTAGAGGGCTGCTCTGCAACAAGTGGTAGGATGATCTTAGCTATGGCCCACACACTACTGTAACTCTGTCTACCTGACTAGGAGTTCCTTGAAGGCAGTGGAAATATTTATAAATAACTCTATGTGAGACATACTCTGCTGTTATACTGTTAAAAAAGGAAACTTTTGCCAGGCACAATGGCTCACGCCTGTAATCCCAATACTTTGGGAGCCTGAGGCAGGCAGATCAAGAGATAGAAGCCATCCTGGCCAACATGATGAAACCCCATCTCTACTAAAAATACAAAAAATCAGCTGAGTGTGGTGGCGCATGCCTGTGGTCCTAGCTACTCGCAGGATGAGGCAGGAGAATCGCTTGAACCTAGGAGGCGAGGTTGCAGTGAGCCAAGATTGCGCCATTGCACTCCAGCCTGGTGAGAGAGTGAGACGCCACCTCAAAAAAAAATGAAAGGATACACTTCTTAGGAGCATTTTTATCATAGGTTGTTAAGTAGAAATAATACAAAAAACAATGAATGAGTGAATGAACAGTGGAAGAGTAAATATATGATAGGCTGATGGAGGAGGTGGAATTTGAGCTGGGTCAGTTTAATAAGCGCCATTGCATATCTTTCATCTCCAAAATCAGTCTGGTCATTAGGATGCATAGCAGTGCTTAAGGCAGATAAAATTAAAAATTAGATATTTTTATTATTTTTAAATGTCAATTATACAGTTTTGTGAAACTGATTTTGATTATTGATTTTTATTTTCAGATGGCTAGTCTAAAACTTTTTATGTAATTTTTATTTTACTTATTTATTTTTGAGACAGTGTCTCATTCTGTCACCCAGGCTGGAGTGCAGTAGCTGTGATCTCGGCTCACTGCAAGCTCCGCCTCCTGGGTGCAAGCATTGATTCTCCTGCCTCAGCCTCTTGAGTACCTGGAATTATAGGCCCACCTCACCACATGGGCTAATTTTTGTATTTTTAGTAGAGATAGGGTTTCATCATGTTGGTCAGGCTGGTCTCAAACTCTGGTACTCAAGTGATCCTCCCTCCTCAGCCCCCCTAAGTGGTGGGGTTACAGATATGAGCCACTATGCTTAGCCCAAAACTTTTATTTTTTATTTTAATTAATTTTTTAGAGGCAGAATCTTGCTCTGTTGCTTGGGCTAGAGTGCAATGGCTCACTGCAGCCTTGAACTCCTGGGCTCAAGAGATCCTCTTGCCTCAGCCTCCTGAGTAGCTGGGAGTATAGGCGTGCACCACCTTGGCCAGCTAATTTTTGCTTTTTGTAAAAATGAGGGTCTTGCTATGTTGCCCAGGCTGGTCTTGAACTCCTGGGCACAAGTGATCTTCCCACTTCAGCCTCAAAGTGCTGGGATTTTAGGCATGAGCCATGGCACCCAGCCCAAAACTTGTAAATGATACATGTACTTCCATCAGGGAAGCTTAAAGGGAGTTAGATTTTAGCTCAGTACAGAGGAAATTTACTATTAGTGTTGGAAAGAAGGTGACAATTGTGTATATATCAAGGAAAGGCCATTGACATTCTTTAAGATACTGTAGCAGCCTGGCCAACATGATGAAACTTCGTCTCCACTAAAATTAGCCAGGCATGGTGGCACATGCCTGTAGTCCCAGCTACTTGGGAGGCTGAGGTTGCAGTGAGCGAGCTGAGATCATGCCACCTGCACTCCAGCCTGGGTGACAGAGTGAGACTCCATCTCAAAAAAAAAAAGATACGTAGAAAACATTTATTTATCAGATTGAACCAAAAGGAAACCATAATTCTAAGTCTTCACTTAAAAAAAAAAAAAAAAGTCCTATTTCTCTGTTTCTATCTGTGAACTTGATAGATACTAGTTGGTAAATTGATAAGGGTTATTTTCTTTTTTTGAGACAGCTTCTTGCTCTGTTGCCCAGGCTGGAATGCCATGGTGTGATCTTGGCTCACTACAACCTCTGCCTCCAGGGTTCAAGTGATTGTGCTGCCTCAGCATCCTGAGTAGCTGGGATTACAGGCGTGTACCACCATGCCCGGCTAATTTTTGTGTTTTTAGTAGAGATGGGGTTTCACCATGTTGGCCAGGCTGGTCTCAAAGTCCTGACCTCGTGATCCGCTTGCCTCCCAAAGTTCTGGGATTACAGACGTGAGCCACTGCGCCCAGCCAATAAGGGTTATTCTTAATTTTTCTTTCTTTCTGCATTCTCTTCCCCTCATCATTATCCATTTAACCTGCTTTACTTTCTTCCTAGCACTTGTCACTACCTGGTATTATATAGTTGTTTCTTGCCTGTCTTTCCAATTAGAATGTTAGCTCCTTGAAGCAGATACGTTGTTCAGCACCATATCTGCAGAACTGCAAGTGTGGTAGCACAAAAATGGCACTCAGTACACATTTGTTGAACCTTTATTTAAAAATAAATAATATATATGTATAAATAGCTATACGTTATTTTCCAAATATAAAAGTCGTACTTGTTCCTTGTAAGAAGATACAGAAAAGTGTAAGGAAGAAGCAAAGAAAAAATAAGCGGAATTTTTTTTTTTTTGAAACAGTGTTTCATTCTTGTTGCCCAGGCTGGAGCGCAATGGTGTGATCTCTGCTCACTGCAACTTCCACCTCCTGGGTTCAAGCAATTCTCCTGCCTCAGCCTCCCAAGTAGCTCGGATCACAGATATGTGCCACCACGCTCAGCTAACTTTGTTTTTTTAGTAGAGACAGGGTGTCACCATGTTGGTCAGGCTGGTGTCAAACTCCCGACCTCAGGTGATCCACCCACCTTGGCCTCCCAAAGTGCTGGGATTATGGGCATGGGGCACAGCGTCTGGCCAAATTAGAGGAGTTTATCAGCAATAACATTTACCCCTGAGGAGTGTGCTCAATTGAGTTCATGTTAAAGTTTGGGGTGCTTTGGCCCTATCAAGCCAGTAAATAATGAAGACTTAACTCCGTTTGTTTTTTGTTTTTTTGTTGTTGTTTTGGGGTTTATTTTTGTGTGTGTGTGTGTGTACAAAAAATCCTGGTAAGGAAGGATGGCTCCACAGAGATTACCTCTGAGAACACAGAATCCAAAGCCTAACAATAGGTCCTTACGTTATCTGGGGGATCTCTTCTTTTGCCTCTTGTAATTGGTGATATCATCACTGGGCCTGCGCATGACTTCTGAACGCTGCTGTACACAGCGCTTCATTTAGTTGGGCTTATGGAGATTAGATCATGCACAGGAAGCTGGCTCCTTGGCTAACAGACTCCAGAGAGGAGTCAGGGGGCTTAAGTGATGTGAAAAGTTAGGACTGATTTTAAAGAGACAGGATTCGTTGGGAAAACACAGAGATTTTTTCCAGCTCATGAAAGTGCCTCCATGATCTTTAGTTTCTTATGAACAACATTGATTCCTATTTCAATACTCTTTCTATAAATAAGGGCCTCTTTAAGCTTCCCTTCCCTCACCTTTATTTTATTTTATTTGTTTTTTATAGAGATGGGGTCTCACCATGTTGCCCAGGCTGTTCTCAAACTCCTGGGCTCAAGTGCTCCTCCCTCCTTGGCCTCGCTAAGTACTAGGATTACAGGTGTGAGCCATCTCACTGGGCTCCCTTCACCCTCAAAATAGGGCTGTTAATTCTGACTTTGTGAGACTGTTATAATTTTAACAAGCTAACTCTTTAAAGAGTCTAGCATAGTACTTGGAAGATAAAAACCTATCATAGGTCCTGGAACATATACCATGAGCATAATCATTGTCAGCTCCTTTTCTTTCTTTTTTTACCATTGTCACTGTCCATTCTATCAGGTTGTAATTATTTTATTATAACAGAATTACATTTTGAAATTCTATTGTGTTTAATTGGAGTTTTGAATAATGTTTTTGCACTTCTTAAGATACTTTCAATTATCTGCTTTATCATTATTATTGGTTTACTTGGCTGGGTGCAGTGGCTGGTGCTTGTAATTCCAGCACTGTGGGAGGATGAGGCAGGAGGATTGCTTGAGCCCAGGAGTTTGAGACCAGCCCAGGCAACATGGCAAAACCCCATCTCTACTAAAAATACAAAAAACTAGTTGTGCATGGTGCTGTGTGCCTTTGGTCCCAGCTATCCAGGAAGCTGAGGTGGGACTATCGCTTGAGCTTAGAGATCGAGGCTGCGGTGAGCTATGATTTCACCACTACATTCTAGCCTGGGTGAGAGAGACCACATCTCAAATAATAATAAAAATAATATGTTTACTTGTTTTAGTCTTCCCATAAATTACAAGCAATATGAAGATAAAGACCCTTACTGATTTTTATATTTACTACCATACCTAGAACTGTACTTTGAACTCAGTGAGTGTTCAGTAAAAGTTTGTTGAATTGAGTGCATTTGTGCTGGCCTTATTGAAAGGTACAACTAAAATATGCAACATTATGATTGTTAATAAAAGTCACCATCTTTGGCTGTGAACCAAATCTCTATTAAAAAAAAAAAAAAGTCATCATCCTCACACACTTGTCTTTTTTTTTTTTAAATTCTTTTCATAGTCAACATCTCACACACTTAACTGTGTCTACACAGTTAAGATCTAGGTGAACAATGCAATTACTCTTTTTTTCTTTTTTTTTTTTAAATTCTTTTCATAGTCAACATCTCACACACTTAACTGTGTCTACACAGTTAAGATCTAGGTGAACAATGCAATTACTCTTTTTTTCTTTCTTTTTTTTTTTTTTTTGTAGAGTTGGGGTTTCTCCATGTCGGTCAGGCTGGTCTCGATCTCCCAACCTTAGGTGATCCACCCACCTTGGCCTCCCAGTGTGCTGGAATTACAGGCGTCAGCCACCGTGCCCAGCCACTTTTCTTTTTTTTTTTAAGAGACAGGGTCTTGCTCTGCCACCTAGGCTGGAGGGCAGTAGCATAATCATAGCTTATTGCAGCTTTGAATTCCTGGGCTCAAATGATCTTCCTGCCTCAGCCTCCCAAGTAGTTGGGACTGTAGGCGTGCGCTACCACACCTGGCTAATTTTTAAATTTTTTTTGTAGGGATGGGGTCTTGCTCTGTTGCACAGCTGGGCTTGAACTCCTGGCCTCAAACAATCCTCCCTCCATGACTTACAAAAATGCTGGGATTACAGACATGAGCCATTGTGCCCAGCCCTACAGTATAATTTCTTTGAACATTTGTAGAATTAGGGAGAATAGGACATATCTATGTGTTGGTCACATCTTAAGAGTGATGAATCTGGAGTAAGAAATGTTTTGGGTTTGGTTTTGTTTGATTTTTCAAATCTAGTTTTAAGTTTTTCCCTTTGGTAGTAATTACTTGTTCCTAATAGCAGGGCCTTCAGCAGAAGGACAGTTATCAAATAGTTAAACAATAGTCAGATTAGGAAACTCAGACATAGTCAAAAGTAGGAAAGGAAGAGGTCAGAAAATGGGTTAGTTGACCCATTCTAGGCAGTTCTAGAGGCTGCACACACGAAACGCTGCTGCTCCAGTTCCCTCTCTTGTTTCAGCCTGTCTACCAAACTCAAATGGTTTCATTGCCATATCTGAGCATATCCTTGGAACTAAAATAGTGTGATTAGGGTGAGATATTGCTTAAGACACTGAGTCCTGGCCAGGCATGGTGGCTCACACCTGTAATCCCAGCACTTTGGGAGGCTGAGGTGGGAGGAGTTCGAGACCAGCCTGGCCAACATGGTGAAACCTCGTCTTTAGTTAAAATACAAAAATTAGCTGGGCGTGATGGCACATGCCTGTAATTCCAGCTACTTGGGAGGCTGAGGCAGGAAAATTGCTTGAACCTGGGAGGCAGAGGTTGCAGTGAGCCGAGATCACACCATTGCACTCCAGCCTGGGTAACAAGAGTGAAACCCCCTCTCGAAAAGAAAGACACTGAGCCCTGCTAGGTGTCTGGTATGTGATTCTCTTTGCTCTGGCCAGGCAGTCATGGAATTATTCTTCACCATTTCCTTTTCCCTAGGTGTATGTCATTGGGAATGAACCTTTAACAGTTTTGATGGATTCTCTGCTTCCAGTCCTAGGAGTGCTTTTTCTTCTCTACTGTTTTACTAAGCAGAGTGTATCTCACATAAGGTAAACAATCAAGAGACGGTTATTTGTTTATAAATAGAATCTTATTTGTTTATAAATTGTGACGCCTTTTTTGCATGTTGTTTTTGTTCTTATTTTGAATATAAGACTTTGCCACTTTGAAATTACCATTTTCTTTCAAAGTCAGGAAAACACTGGGCTCTTCCTATTTTGCTCATCTAGAAAAGAAAGAGAATTTTGCAGATCCCAGAGCATTGAATACAGTTTTTAGAATGACTTTCCACAGCCTCTGTCCTGGATCTCAAAGACAAAATCTCTGTTTACATGTATAAACATGCCACTTTTTGATCAGTGAGAAATGCTACAATAACTTGTCTAGGAAGGAGGAAATAGGGGATGGATCATAATGACCTTGTGGGGAGTTAGAAAACAAGTTGGGAAATCTAGATCTGAATGTGGCACTTTGTAATTTAGCCTGGGATTTGGTGTTGGTGATGCAGTGTGTTGTTTAGAAAGAAGGGATTTCTTAGTCACCCAGAAAATACTCCTTTGTCATAGTATTTAAGTAGGATTCATTTTGTATCAGCTCCATTCTCACAGTAATTTATGTTGTTTCTTCCTCCAGGTAAGAGTTATCCTATCTCAAGTCCTACAGAATTATGATTTTTGGTGTTTGGTGATCCCCGCATGTAATCCGATATACAATAATGGTACCTTCTTCACAGAGTTATTGTGAAGACTAAATATGCATTAATGTGTTTAGCACAGTCCCCGGCAAATAGTAAGCTCAGTAAATGGTAGCTATCATTATCACCATTGCTACGTGGTGGAGGAAACACCATCTTTTGTACTATTCAAAGCTTGTATGATGTTCTCGGCTCTTCAGCTTGGGTCAGCACACTATTGTAGCCCACAGCCACAACGGCAATGACAAGAGAGAATGCAGTGGAAGAGGGAGACTATACATCTGTGAACTTGGTTTCAAGGGACAGTCCACAAAATAACTCTTGTTTTTGTTTTTTTTGAGACAGAGTCTCACTCTGTCACCCAGAATTGGGGGCAGTGGCATGATCTCAGCTCACTGCAATCTCCGCCCCCTGGGTTCAAATGATTTTCCTGCCTCAGCCCCCTGGGTAGCTGGGAGTACAGACATCTGCCACCATGCCAGGCTAGGCTTTTTTGTTTATTTGTTTGTTTGTTTTTGAGCAGAGTCTCACTCTGCCACCCAGACTGGAGTGCAATGGCTTGATCTCAGTTCACTGCAACCTCCGCCTCCCAGGTTCAAGCAATTCTCCTACCTCAGCCTCCCAAGTAGTTGGGATTACAGGTGCCCACCACCACACCCAGCTATTTTTTTGTATTTTTAGTAGAGATGGGGTTTCACCATGTTGGCCAGGATGGTCTCAATCTCTTGACGTCGTGACCCGCCTACCAAAGTGCTAGGATTACAACAAGCATGAGCAACCGCTCCTGTCCAGTTTTTGTGTTTTTAGTAGAGACAGGGTTTTACCATGTTGGCCAGGCTGATATTACACACCTGACCTCAGGTGATTACCAAAATGCTGGGATTACAGGCGTGAGCCACTGCGCCAGGCCTCTTGTTTTTGTTTTAAAACCCAAGTTCTCACAGCACTGTCATGTTCTCATCAGAGACTGACAAGGAACATGTGAACATTGTTTTAGTTCCTCTCCTAATTGACTGGCACAGATGAAAGGGGTTGAGGAATCAGTGATATTTTGTTGATATGCTGCTTCTTGGTGTCCAGCTATTAGTCCTGCTGAGAGTAGATGGTTTTTATCCGTATATTCTTTCTCTGACAGTGCCTGATGCAAAGGCAGTAGTACACTTGGAATTACCAAAAAAAAAAAAAAAAAGAAATCACGTGGGGCTCATGTGGCATATCAGGGTTGCTTCCACAGCCAAGGATTAGTCAGTCATTGAATTTCAGGATATTTGCATTCTGAAATTCACAAGAAGCATACTTTCCTCTCCTTCATTTCAGTAGTACTAGGAAATTGTGCCAGCATTTAGAATGCAGTGGAACCTGACAGCCTTTCTTTCTTTTTTTATGTTAGCTTGTTAGATGCATGGAGTAAGATGACAAGCTCATTCATAACTGCTTTTTCTGCCAGGTCACTTTGCCAAGAGATCTTATTATGGATTCTGGGGAAGCTGGAAAGGAAGAAGGCAATTGCCAGCCTGAAAGGATTTGCAGGGTTGGACAAAGCTGTGCCCTCTCTCCATTCTCTGTGTCAGTTTAGAGTTGCCACTCAAGGTGGCATTATGATTACCATCAAAGAGGCCATTAGGTGAGTCCACCCATCCATTACTGTCTCTCTTCAGATTTAATTTTGCCCAAAAGGCCATTCAATGATTCAACCACTAAGGGGTGCTGATAGAAAAGAAACCAGAAACTCATGTCGCTGAGGTGCCTGCTATTTATATTCTCTAAATGAAATGTGAGCCTTAAATAATCCTCCAGGTTTTTTTCCAAGGTGCCTGCTAATAGTTGGTGCAGTTTGCTGGAGCCTCACAGCTCTGCATCACAACAAGCCTGCTTACTCCACCATCTTTGCCAGTTAATCAGAGTAAAGCACAGACACATGTTCACCCTTAACACCATAATAATCCAGTGCTCTTTCTGACTCTCAAAATGGTATATGTGTGTGTTTATAGTCAGATTTATTCCTGAGGGAAATTGTCTAATAGCTATCTTTTGTGCTCATTTTATGATGGAGATTTCTCATAGGTATTCATTAGAAAGTACTTAATAAATATTAGTGGAATGGATCATTTATTTCTCCAACATCTCACAATTGTATATTTTAAATTATTTCCACTTTCTGGATAATCTGATGTTATTACCTCAGAACATAAATTCCTGTTGGTCATAGCCCATGTAATAATAATGGATGACAGCTATCCTGTTTGGATTTCACATCACATTCAAAGTGCTGCTGTGTGTTGAGGTATTGAAATATAATTATATATTCATAGTTAACTTGATATAGTTTTAAAACACCTCTTCAGTTTGATGGACTTGAGGAAAATAGAAAAACTCATAGATTGCAAACAATTATCAGTACAAACTCAAACTGCTATTCTGCCTAGCAGCAGTTCTCAAGAAGATGTTTTTGGCCAGGCATAGTGGCTCACACCTGTAATCCCAGCACTTTATAAGGCTGAGGCAGGTGGATCACCTGAGGTTAGGAGTTTCAGACCAGCCTGGCCAACATGGTGAAATCCCATCTCTATTAAAAATACAAAAATTAGGCCAGACACAGTGGCTCACACCTGTAATCCCAGTATTTTGGGAGGCCAAGGTGGGTGAATCATGAGGTCAAGAGATCGAGACAATTCTGACCAACATGGTGAAACCCCGTCTCTACTAAAAAATACAAAAAAATTAGCTGGGTGTAGTAGCGTGCACCTGTAGTCCCAACTACTCGGGAGGCTGAGGCAGGAGAATTGCTTGAACCCAGGAGGCGGAGATTGCAGTGAGCCGAGATTGCACCACTGCACTCCATCTGGGGTAACAGAATGAGACTGTCTCTCAAAAAAAAAAAAGAAGGGCCTGGCTCAGTGGCTCATGCCTGTAATCCTAGCACTTTGGGAGGCCCAGGTAGGTAGATTGCTTGAGGTTAAGAGTTCAAGACCACCCTGGCCAACATGATTAAACCCCGTCTCTACTAAAAATACAAAAATTAGTCTGTTGTGGTGGCAGGCACCTGTAGTCCCAGCTACTCGGGAGGCTGAGGCAAGACTGTCACTTGAACCTGGGTGGTGGAGGCTGCACTCCAGCTTGGGGGACAGAGCAAGACTCTGTCTTAAAAAATAAAAAAGAAGTTTCTTTAAAGAAACTCGGGCCGGGCGCGGTGGCTCAAGCCTGTAATCCCAGCACTTTGGGAGGCCGAGGTGGGTGGATCACGAGGTCAAGAGATTGAGACCATCCTGGTCAACATGGTGAAACCCCGTCTCTACTAAAGCTACAAAAAATTAGCTGGGCATGGTGGTGCGTGCCTGTAATCCCAGCCACTCAGGAGGCTGAGGCAGGAGAATTGCCTGAACCCAGGAGGAGGAGGTTGCGGTGAGCCGAGATCGCGCCATTGCACTCCAGCCTGGGTAACAAGAGCGAAACTCCGTCTCAAAAAAAAAAAAAAAAAAAAAAAAAAAAGAAACTCTATAAGAGCAGCTTGGATTTTATGATCTTTAGATCTAGAGTTTTTATTTTTCTGGAATTAAATATAATTGTTTGGAATTTACTTTTTATTGTTGAAATTTTAAGAGTAGTACTTAAGATAATTGTCCTGTGTTTTTGTTTTGTTTTGTTTTTGAGGCTGAGTCTGGCTCTGTCACTCAAGCTGGAGTGCAGTGGCATGATCTCAGCTCGCTGTAAGTTCCACCTCCCGGGTTCAAGCAATTCTCCTGCCTCAGCCTCCCAAGTAGGTGGGACTACAGGCACCCGGCACCACACCCAGCTATTTTTTGTGTTTTTAATAGAGATGGGGTTTCACTGTGTTGGCCAGGCTGGTGTTGAACTCCTGACCTCGTGATCCACCTGCCTCAGCCTCTCAAAGTGCTGGGATTACAGGCGTGAGCCACCTCACTTGGCAACATCTGTCATTTTTTTCTCAATTTAGTCTGAAAAAAATTTATTTCATTGGTCACAGAAATAACACATATTATTTGTATAATACAAAAAGTACATAAAGAGGAAAACAAAAGTCAACTAGTGTCTTATTTCCTTTTCACATTTTATTAGCATTTTGCTTTTTATTACATCTTCAGTGCCTTTGTATTTGTTTATATGATGATGTGGTATAATAATATAGTATCTTGGGCTAGTTTTGGTGGCTCATACTGGTAGTTCCAGCACTTTGGGGAAGCCAAGGTGTAAGGACTGCTTGAGACCAGGAGTTTAAGACCAGCCTGGGCAACATAGCAAGACCCCATTTCTTAAAAAAAAAAAAAAATGTGTGTGTGTGTGTGTATTATATATATAGTATCTCGGTCTCTTCACCTGTCAGAAGAATTAAAAACTAAAAGCCATAGCACCTCATGAGAAAGTATAAAAATTTCTTGACCAGCCTGGGCAATATGTCAGAAGCCGCTCTCTACAAAAAAATACAAAAATTAGTTGGTCATGATGGTGCACCTCTGTAGTCCCAGCTGCTTGGGAGGCTGAAGTGGGAGGATTGCCGCAGCCTTGGAGGTTGAGGCTGCAGTGAGCCATGAACGAACCACTGCACTCCAGCCTAGGCAACAAGTGAGACCCTGTCTCAAAACAAACAAACAAACAATTCTTGAAATTTTTGCAGTAATCATAGCACTGGTGTAGCCAGATTTTGTAAGACCACCCTGGCCTTGGTAATCACATTCAACCTACTCATTTTTCCGAACCTTTATGCATTTTCCTATTTCAGCTAATTGGTTCCTTTCAGTTGAGGTTGACTGCATGTCCTCCCATGATGATCATGTCTTTTTCTGCTGCCCATAACCCTTCAGTGGCTCATCAGAAAAAAGTCAGAGTTCCTTTAAAAAAAAAAAAAATTAAATGAAAGTTGCCAGGAAAAATTAAAATAAAATTAAAAAGTCAGAGTTCCTTTGAATGACAACTAAGGCCCTCTGTGATCTTTTTTTTTTTTTTTGGCCCTCTGTGATCTAGCCTTACTTTGCAGCTGTCTCTTTCTTTGTTTTTCCTCAGGATCCAGAATACCTGCGTGTAACTTATACTTTAATTCCTCCTTGCTTTTGCAACTTATGAAATAATAGTAATTCTTCAACATCCAGCTTTTTTTTTTTTTTTTTTTTAGAAATGAGATCTGCCGGGTGCAGTGGCTCACACCTGTAATCCTAACACTTTGGGAGGCCTAGGCAGGTGGATTGCCTGAGCTCAGGAGTTCGAAACCAGCCTGGGCAACAGGGTGAAACCCCATCTCTACTAAAATACAAAAAATTAGCCAGGCATGCAGGTGTGTACCTGTGGTACTAGCTACTCAGGAAGCTGAGGCAGGAGAACTGCTTGAACCCAGGAGATGGAGGTTGCAGTGAGCTGAGATCGTGTCACTGCACTCCAACCTGGGCAACAGAGTGAGACTCCATCTCCAAAAAAAAAAAAAAAAGAACTGAGATTTTTGCCATGTCGTCTATGTTGGCTGGAGTGCAGTAGCAGTTCATAGTTGTAATCATAATGCATTACAACCTCAAACTCCTGAGCTCAAGCAGTCTCCCTGCCTCAGCCTCCTAGTACACTACGGGTGTGCAACACTGTGTCCGGCTAACATCCATCTTCATGAATCTTTCCCTATTTGAGCAAATGACCATGCAGGACATAACAGGCTTGTTTCTGAGAATCAATACTTTTTTCAGAATGGAGAAATAGTAAAGTAAGTTAAATAAATTTTGGGGATCTTTTTAATGATTGTTTGGACATCACATGTTACTTTAGGAGATTTCTGTGGGGTTTAAAAATATGTATATCTCTGGTGACACTGCCAAGATGAATTTTTCCCTTCATTGCAGTGACGAAGATGAAGATGAAGCCCTGTACCAGAAGGTATCCTCAGAGCAGGACCGGGTGGAGCATCTTGGGGACTTGCTGTCCCTCTGCCAAGAATGCGGTTTGGCAGGAGACTTCTTCATCTTCTGTTTGAAAGTAAGAAGTACAAGTAGTTCCTGGTTATTGTTATTCCAGGGGAGTTTCAGGAGACCCTTTGAATTTTCAAGGCATTTATAATTTTAGGTCCTAAAGTTTAGGTCCTATTTTAGGGAAAATGATCAGAGGACATAAAGGAATTTATTTTTTAGTGGCCTTTGGATTGGTAAAAAGAAGAAGCTTACCTTCATTATACCCATGTTATCTACTACTTCCCCAAGTAATCGGCACTGACATTTTCGAGATGAACAAAGCAGGCCCCTCAGTCTATGAAAGAATTAATCTTTGCTCCATGTTGACAGTAAGAACCCTTTTGAAGTTAATAGCAGGTTTTACAGCTGTAGAGTAATCCCGTATCCTTCTGACTGTTGTATTGTCAGCTATTTGCAAATGAGATTTAGCAATTTTGCCTCTTTCATTTCATTTTATGGGCACTTGAAGCCTTTCCTGGGTTTGTTTCTTAGGGCCAGTGGTTGTGGTTTGCTTCCTTTTCTTCTATTCTCTGACAGTAACTTATACCCCATAATGTTACTCTTTGTTGCACTATATGACATCATAAACCAGTTACCTCCAGCTCTGCTTTCTCAACTCTTTCGCCAAAGTGTCTACTCTAAAAGAAATCTAATAGAGTTTAAGGTTTCTGTGGGCATGGGAGAATTCAAGGAAGGAATCAGGGCTAACATTTCTAGAACTTGAAGTAGGGAACACTTTTTGATGCTTTCTTGCCTCCCATGTTCACACCTATCCTCATGCCCAGTGATACTTTTTCTAAATAACATTCCAAGGGGATGTGCTCTTAATTGTATACTTCAAAAAGGTGTTCCAGGCTGGGCATGGTAGCTCACGTCTGTAATCCCAGCACTTTGGGAGGCCAAGCTAAGTGGATCACCTGAGCTCAGGCATTGAAGACTGGCCTGGGCAGCATGGCAAAACCCTGTCTCTACCAAAAACACAAAAAGTTAGCCTGGCATAATGGCTTGTGCCTCTAGTCCCAACTACTCAGCGGGCTAAGGTGACAGGATCGCTTGAACCCAGGAGGCAGAGGTTTCAGTGAGCCAACATCTCACCAATCCACTGCAGCCTGGGTGACAGAGTGAGACCCTGCCTCAAAAAAAAAAAAAAAAAAATGGTTTAATAGACAAGCAAACAAATAAAAGGACTTTGCTCTAAAACAGGTTATCTCCACCCTGACACTATTGACACCTTGGGCCAGATACATTTTTTGTGTGAGTGGCTGTCTTGTGCATTGTAGGGTATTTAGAAGCATTCTGACCTCCACTAATTAGATTACCTCTCAATTATGACAGCCAAAATATCCCAGACATTGTGAAATGTCCCCTGGGGATGAAAATTGCCCAGGCACAGTTGAGTACCACTACTCTAAACTGTCAATTACTTTGGTAAAGCCCTAATTATTTATTAGGAAACTCAAGGTTTTTACTTCCCAAGGAAATTTGCAACAGTGAAGAGTAGGTGAATAGCCTACAAAACCCACAGAAATACATGATTTCTTAGTAGAAGTTTAGTTCTAAGTATGTTAGAGGAAAAGGGCGGTAGTGTTGGAGGCATCTAATGGTCTCCAAAAGGGGTTTGGGAATGTGAGGTGGTCTCAGGTCTCAGTTCAAGGAAGACTGCTAGTAGAAATCATAAAAATACTCACAAAACAAAAAGCTTGTCAAACTATTTCTTTGTGTGTGTATATATTTTTTAATGAGATTTTACATTTTTATATACATGACATCATACTGTACATATTCTGCAACTTATATTTTTCACTCAATAGTGTACTGATACCCATATAAATCTAATTCATTTATATTAACTGCTGTGATATAATAAATACATTGTAATGTTTTCTTATTGCTGCACATTTAGGTTGTCTCCAAGTTTTGGCCATTACAAATAATGTTGCCACAAACACAGACTATTTCTTTAAACATACAGTTCACACAGAGGTTTCTACTTATGTTTGGGAAGGCCTTAGTTCTACTGGCTTTATCTTCACTTTTTCTTGCCTGCCACCCTTGTAGGAGTTGACTCATGTGGCCACGGAAAATGAAGCAGAATTAAAAACTAAGCCCTTCTCCAGCAAGAGCCTCTTGGAATTAGAGCAACATCAGACTCTTCTTGTGGAAGGCCAAGAGCAGAAGCTGCTTGTCCTGCAGCTGATGGTGGTTCTGTGCGAGAGAATGTCTGAGCAGATATTCACAAACATCACTCAGGTCAGTAGTTGCCACATTCTGGACCCCTGCCTGGTGGTATTTGCCTATTTTGTTTTCTTTGCATTCTCCCCCCACCCACCAAAAAATTTAAAAACGTTGCTCAGAGTGTGATTTGATGACACCTGCGTCATGCGGTGTTTCTTGGAATGCTGGTTAAATACGGAAATTACATAGCCCATACCAGGCCAACTGAATTCAAAACTTCCCAGTGTCCTGAGACTCCACATGTTTAACAAGCTCCCGAGATGATTATCATGCATATAAAATTTTGTCTTAAATGATTATATGTTATGTTATAGTAATTTTCAACTTTGGGTGCAAAAAAAATTATCTGGGATCTTTTTCAAAATATTGGTAGCCAGGCCATGCTTAAAGATTCTGATTCAGCATATCTGCATTAGAATCTCTATCCTACTCAAGCTCCATGGATGATTCTAATGTGTATCAAAACTTGAAAATGATTATACATTCAATCTGAAGAAAAGATATCACAAATAATAATGAGATCACCTTGAATTTTATGGGTCCACTAACTCACAGCCAATCTCCACAACATCCTGTAAAGTTTTAAGATGTTTCTTAAAATGCTTTCAGAGTAGTATCACTATGCAAGGCCATGCCCAAATTTTATTGGCTCAGACATTATTTTTCCCACCTTTAAAAAAGATAGGAAATAAAAGTAGTAAAGCAAAGGCAGTACAGTCACCAGATTTTACCACTTAACCAGAATTAGTTGTTGCTTGGTTGGTCAATAGGCAATTGTAAGATGGTATGATTGTCATGCTTAAATCTGATTCTCCAGCTCTTTGTATAGTTGTCATTGTCATCTGCCTTCGGGTGTTGCTAAGCAGCATTTCACTATAGCTCCTGCTGAGAAAATTTGCAGCTGCCTGTCAGTCTGACTTACCATGCCTGTACAATGAGAATTATGCTCATGATTTCTTTCCTGTCCTCTTACTCTTTCAGTTCACTGACCCCGTGTTACTTAGTAGGGTGATTTGTTCCTCCAGCGTTTATATCCATTCCCTGAAGACTTTTTCATCCAGACCTTGTGTTTTTATCTCAGGATGCTAGTTGGAAGGGAAATGGCCTAAAAACTGATATGATTTGAGCTTTTGCACTTAGCTCCTTTTACTCCTAATTAAGGAACGATGGTGTCAGGCTGGTACAAAAATGATTTGTCCCATTAAATTATCCTTCAGCTAAGGTTAAAATGTATCAGGACAAAAAGAACCACAAGGAAATACTAAATTGCATTTGGTAATCTCACCGTTCATGATAATATTGGTATATTATTTTATTATTTTTATTTGAGACAGAGCCTCGCTCTGTCCCTCAGGCTGGAGTGCTGTGGTGCAATCTCGGCTCTTCAGCCTTCCAAGGAACTTAGATTACAGGTGTACACCACTGCACCTAGCTAATTTTTGTATTTGGAGTAGAGACGGGGGTTCACTGTGTTGGCCAGGCTGATCTTGAACTCTCAACTTCAGGTGATCCACCCGCCTTGGCCTCCGATAGTGCTGGGATTACAGGCGTGAGCTACTGTGCCCAGCCATTATTGGTATATTATTTTGAAACACACACACACGTATGGATAAAGAAAATAAGTTAGGCTGGGCGCGGTGGCTCAAGCCTGTAATCCCAGCACTTTGGGAGGCCGAGGCAGGTGGATCACGAGGTCAAGAGATCGAGATCATCCTGGTCAACATGGTGAAACCCCGTCTCTACTAAAAATACAAAAAATTAGCTGGGCATGGTGGCGCGTGCCTGTAGTCCCGGCTGAGGCAGGAGA
>NW_016107433.1:2294270-2295833 GCF_001604975.1 Cebus imitator
TCTGGCCCTGTCATCCAGGTTGGAGTGCAGTGGCGTAATCTCAACTCACTGCAACCTCCCAGGTTCAAGTGATTCTCCTGCCTCAGCATCCCAAGTAGCTGGGATTGCAGGTGTGTGCCACCATGCCTGGTTAATTTTTATTTATTTATTTTAAATTTTTTTTATCCCTGGCTGATTTTTGTATTTTTAGTAGAGATGGGGTTTCGCCATGTTGCCCACACTGGTCTTGAACTCCTGACCCCAAGCAATCCAGCCGTCTCAGCCTCCCAAAGTGCTGGGATCACAGGCATGAGCCACTGTGCCCAGCCTAATTTATAGTTTCTAAATACTATTTTCTACTAAAAGAATTCTGAGTTCTATGGAATACGGTTGATTCAAAGTCTAAGGCAGGCAGGAATTGTATATTATAAGCCTTAAGGCACCTTGTTGTGCCTGAATACAAGGAAGCAACCTGAGATGAATGGGATCATGTCTGTAGCACAGTGAAGCCAACTTGAAGGGACTCCCATTGCCATAGATAGGACAATTAGATCATTAAAGGGAATAAGGCCTGCAATGGGTTGAAGTACATCAAAGATAAAAACCTGAGTCAAAGAAAAAAAACCCTTATAGGACACCTTTGGGATTGCCAGGGCATCAACTTAGTATTTTGTACATTGATAAGTAAAGATAAAGAATAAAGTGTTTTGTCTTGTGTGTCCTGTAGGAATTATATGTCAGGTAACCAAATGGTCAATGAAGGAACATTTTTCTTTACAGGAGAATCATAGCTAAAAATTTTAAAAGAGAACTAGAAAATTACATGTTGGCTGGGTGCAGTGGCTCATGCCTGTAATCTCAGCACTTTGGGGGTCTGAAGCAGGAGGATTGCCTGAGCCCAGGAGTTCAAGACCAGGCACAATGGCGAGATCATAGCTCACTGCAGCCTTGCATCCACTGGGCTCAAGCAATCCTCCCACCTTAGCCTCTCCAGTAGCTGGGACTACAGGCATGAACCACCATGCCCAGCTAATTGTTTCACTTTTTTTGTGGAGGTGGTGTCTCACTGTATTGCCCAGGCTGGTCTGGGCAATAGTAAATGATCTAGCAACTTGAGAAACTGGAAATCTAAATGTCTGCATGTGGAGAAGTCAAGAAGCAAACCACTATACCTCAATAAAACTGTTAATTTTTTTTTTTTTTTTTAAAGAAAAATAAAAAAACGAGCAAGCTTTTTTCACTACAGAACCCTGGAAGGAAATGAAGCACCAGATAAGCTCTAAAAATGGAATTGAATTTAGAGCTTAAAACAGTTTGAGGCTGGGCGCAGTGGCTCACACATGTAATCCAAGCACTTTGGGAGGCCGAGTCAGGCAGATCACAAGGTCAGGAGTTTGAGACCAGCCTGGCCAACATGGTGAAACTCCCATCTCTAGTAATTAACCGGGTGTGGTGGTGCATACCTATAATCCCAGCTACTCTAACCCAGGAGGCAGAGGTTGCAGTTAGGTGAGATCGTGCCATTGCACTCCAGCTTGGGGAACAGAACAAGAACAAGACTGTCTCAAAGGGAAAAAAAAAAAA
>NW_016107433.1:2296548-2309236 GCF_001604975.1 Cebus imitator
TACTCAGGAGGTTGAGCCAGGAGAATTGCCTGAACCCAGGAGGCGGAGGTTGCGGTGAGCCGAGATCGTGCCATTGCACTCCAGCCTGGGTAACAAGAGTGAAACTCCGTCTCAAAAAAAAAAAAATATATATATATATATAAATTAGCTGGGAATGGTGGCACACATCTGTAGTCCCAGCTACTCGGGAGGCTGAGGCAGGAGAATTTCTTGAACCCAGAAGGCCAAGGTTGCAGTGAGACGAGATTGTACCATGGCGTTCCAGCCTGTGGGCAGAGCGACACTCTGTCTCAAAATAAATAAATAAATAAGGAGGTGTTAGTTGAAGTCTGCATCCTCAACAATGAGGCCTCCACCCCTTCCACTCAAGTGTCAGAGTCTTGGCAGCAGATTTAGACACCCCCATAGGACTACTATGAGGATTAAATGTGTTAATACCTGTAACGTGTTCAGAATCGTGCTTGGTAAATAGTAAATGCTTAATGTTATTAGTAAGCTAAACAGCTAAATAATTACAAGTGGTTGCTTCTTTAGAGCCTGAATCTGACCAGAAGAAATGATGTAGGGCACCGCTGTTTTTAACTACAAGCTTTTAGGAATATTTGGCTTTTAAAATTATGTAGGCTTATAAGAAGTTTTAAGTAAAAAGTAAAGATCTGTCCTCACTCTCCACAACATATATAAATTTTAGAACAGGCTTCAGTCACACACCTATTCTTGTGGCTGGCAGCCCCACCAAAATCATAGGAGATGTTTAGTAGGGGGAGAAGCTGCTGTTCAAATGGGAAGGGGTTTTGGTATTAACACAAAGAATCTTTGGGGGAAAGCGTACTCCATAGATGACAGTAATAGGCTATCCCTTTACAGTTAACGGTTCCCTGTTTTGTTTTTGTTTTTAACATACATACAAACATAGAAATTTTCTATTTTAGTAATAGGATCATACTGCTTGTTTTGATATCTGTATACACACACACACACACACACACACACACAGAGAGAGAGAGAGAGAGAGATAGTGTAGGCTGGTCATGGTGGTTCACGCTTGTAATCCCAGCACTTTAGGAGGCCAACGCATGAGGTCAGGAGTTTGAGACCAGCCTGGCCAACAGAGTGAAACCCCGTCTCTACCAAAAATACAAAATTAGCTGGGCATGGTGGCAGGCACCTGTAATCCAGGCTACTTGGGAGGCTGAGACAGGAGAATCACTTGAACCCTAGAGGCAGAGGTTGCAGTAAGCTGAGATCGCACCACTGCACTACAGGCTGGGTGACAGAGCGAGACTCTGTCTCCAAAAAAAAAAAAAAGATAATGAAGAGGAACTTAGAAAAATTGTTGGAAGGCTAAGTAGTCCTAGTTGAGTAATTCAAGAATACTTGTGCTGAAATGAAAGCTAAATATAAACAAGGAATGCTGTATTTATATTTTGTTATTGTTAGAGACAGGATCTCACTCTGTCACCCAGGCTGGTGTGCAGTGGTGCAATCACAGCTCACTGCAACCTCGAACTCCTTGGCTCAAGTGATTCTCCCAACTCAGCTTCCTGGGTAGCCAGGACTACAGGTGCATGCCACTGTGCCTGGCTAATTTTTTAATTTGTTGCCAGGCTGGTCTTGAACTCCTGGCCTAAAGTAATCTCCTGCCTGGCCTCCCAAAGTATTAGGATTACAGGCATTAGCCACTGTTCCCAGCCAAGGAGCATTTTAGAAAACTCCCTGGAGGCAAAATAGGTGGCCCAAGATGGTAGAAACAGTTTCTACCTAGTTTCTCTAGAAATGGCCAGTGTCCTTATCCTCTAGTATGAATAAAGTCTTAGGGCTGGAGGAGGTGGTGAAAACTGTCATAACCAGCATGTTCATTCTAGTAAGTGGAACTTTTAATAACCTTTCTAGTTTCCTGCCTTGCTTCAGAAGACAAGTGTTAACAAGCCATTCTCCTGACTTTAAGCCTACAATAAAGATTCTAGCACAGCATGTGATTTGTCCAGATAATTAAACATGCAAGCTTGCATGTTATTTGAAGGCTTATTACGACCTTCTCAGCCTTTCCATTTCTAAAATGATTTCTGTCTTTTGAGTCATTAATCCTAAGTATGCATGTGTGTGTGCATGCATGTGTATTGTGTACTGTCATTTATTCAAAGGTGTTTCTACTTAAGGTGATTAATCCAAATGCATTGAAAATGATGCTGACTAAATTAATTCTACTTAAAGATTAGTTGTTAGCCAAATGCTATGAAAATCTTGTCTAGGAACAATCTTAATCCTTTAAAATATTTAAGACTTAAAAAAAGACTAGATCAGGGGTCTCCAGCCCCCAGGCCACAGACTGGTACTGTTCCATGGCCAGTTGGAAACCAAGCTGCATAGCTGGAGGTGAGCATGGCACAAGTGAGCATTACCACCTGAGTGCCGCCTCCTGTCAGATCAGCAGGATTAGATTCTCTATAGGAGCACAAACCCTGTTGTGAACTGTGCACGCAAGGGATCTAGGTTGCACAGTCCTTATGAGAATCTAACTCCTAATGATCTGAGGTGGTACAGTTTCATCCTGAAACCATTTCCCACCCCTCTCCCCTTCCTGCCCCTGCCAACCCTAGTATGTGGAAAAATCGCTTTCCATGAAACCAGTCCCTGGTGCCAAAAAGGTTGGGGACCACTACTGTTGATCGTTTGCACAGATTGTTTGAGGACATTGGCTTCTAGATGAAACTGAACACCACCCCTCCATTCTTTGCTTACTAGAATTAGACTGTCAAAATGTGGCAGACGAAGAGGGGTGGGAATCCCTGAGGAGGAAACCTCCTTTTGAGAAGCAGATCTATGACCCTCTGTCATAGTCAAAAAGTAACAGGTCATTTTTTATAAAGAAAGTTTATTTTTTAGAGCAGTTTTAGATTCATAACAAAATTGAACAGTAGGGACAGAGATTTCCCTTATACTTCCTGCACTCACACAACATGGCCTCCCCCATTGTTAACGTCTCCCACCCGAGTGATGCATTTCTTACAGCTGATCAATCTACATGGACACATCACTACCCAGAGTCCATAGTTTACACTAGGGCTCACTGTTGGTGTTGTACAGCCTATGGATTTGGACAAATTTGTAATGCCATGTATCCACAATGACAGTATCATACAGAATAGTTTCCCCACCCTAAAAATCCTCTTGCTCTACCTGTTCTGTCCTCCCTCTCTCCTAACCCCTGGCAACCCTTGATCCTTTTACTGTCTCCATAGTTTTGCCTTTCCCAAAATGTCATATAATTGAAATCAAACAGCATGTAGCCTTTTCAGCTTGGCTTCTTTCTCTTAATATGCATTTAAGGTTCCTCCATATCTTTTCATGGCTCGATTGCCCATTTTTTGGTGCTATTTTTCCATTGTTTGGATGTACCACAATGTATTGATGCATTCACCTACTGAAGGACATCTTGGTTACTTCCAAGTTTTAACAATTATGACTAGAGCTGCTATAAAACACCATGTACAGGTTTTTGTGTGCATGTAAGTTTTCAACTCATTTGGATAAATATCAAGGCAAGCAATGACTAGATTGTATGGTGAGAGTATGTTTAGTTTTATAAGAAACTGCCAAACTATCTGCCAAAGTGGCTGTACCATTTTGCATTCCCAGCAGCAATGAATGAATGAGAGCTCCTGTTGCTCTATATTCTCACCAGCATTCCTGGTGAAATCAGTGCTCTGGATTTTGGCCATTTACGTGTGTAAATGTATATCACTAATGCTTTAATTTCCAGTTCTCTAATGACAGGATGTGGAGCATCTTTTCATATGCTTTTTTGCCATCTGTATGTTTTCTTTGGTGAGATGTCTGTTCGGGACTTTTGCTCATTTTTAATTGGGCTGTTTCATTTTCTTTTCTAGATAGGATCTCTCTCTGTGTCACACAGGCTGGAGTGCAGTGACACCATCATGGCTTACAGCAGCCTTGATCTCCTTGGCTCAAGCAGTCCTCCTACCTCAGTCTCCTGAGTAGCTGGGACTACAGGCATTTGCCATTATTCCCAGCTAATTTTTTCCTTTTTTTTTTTTTTTTTTCTTTTTTTGAGACAGGGTTAGGCTAGAGTGCAGTGGCACTGTCTCAGCTCACTGCAACCTCCGCCTAACGGTTCAAGCGATTCTCCCACCTTAGCCTCCTAAATAGCTGAGACTACAGGCATGCGCCACCATGCCCAGATAATTTTTTGTATTTTTTTGGTAGAGACAGGGTTTCACCATGTTGGCCAGGCTGCTCTAAACTCCTAATCTCAAGTGATCTACCTACCTCAGCCTCCCAAAGTGCTGGGTTAACAGGCATGAGCCACCGTGCCCAATCCAGATTTTCTTATTGTTGAGCTTTAAGAGTTCTCTGTAAATTTTGGAAAACAGTCCCTTGTCAGACTGTTTTGGGTGAATATTTTCTCCCAGTCTGTGGCTTCTCTGTGTTCTCTTGACAGCCTCTTTTGCAGAGCAGGAATTTTTAACTTCAGTAAAGTCCAGCTTATCATTTCGTTCTTTCATAGATTGTGCCTTTGGTGTTGTATCTGAAAAGTCATCACCACCCTCAAGGTCATCTAGATTTTCCATGTTATCTTCTAGGAGTTTATAATTTTGCATTTTGCATTGAAGTCTGTGATCCATTTTGAGTTAATTTACAAGTCATTTTGCTTTTGAATTTTCAGACAAAATTCATGAAAAGTAAAGGAAGTTGGAGTAGCATATTAAAACATTTGGAAAAGTATAAATAGGCTTTCTCATTTATTAAGCATATGGCCTTACACAACATTTTAAAGTCTCAGATTCTGCATTTTATAATGAGGATAATAGTACTGACCTCATACAGTTGATATGAGAACTAAGTGACGTACATGTGAAACCCTTGGGAGCTTCCTGCTTGCTGAACATGTGGAGATGCCGGAAGCGGGGCTAGCCCAGAGAATGCATGGACGCTCCACCCCCACTGGCTTGTCCTATCCATCTGTCTGTTCATCTGTGTCCTTTGTAATAACCTTTATAATAAACCAGTAAATGGTTAAAAAAAAAAAAAGCAAAAACACTGAACATCACACCTGCATGGTAAGTAGCAGTTGTTATGGATGGTTTTTGCTATCATAATGTAGATGAAGAAGATGAGGATGTCGACATAAGATGTAAGAAGAATTTTGATTTTTTTTTTTATTCCTCACTGATTGTCAATTT
This sequence comes from Cebus imitator, assembly GCF_001604975.1. Lineage (NCBI taxonomy): Eukaryota > Metazoa > Chordata > Mammalia > Primates > Cebidae > Cebus > Cebus imitator. The sequence continues at coordinate 2,301,753 of NW_016107433.1, forward strand.
CCTTTTTTTGGTAGGTGGTGGACTTTGTAGCAGCAACATTGCAGAGAGCCTGTGCAAGCTTGGCCCATCAGGCAGAAAGCACCGTAGAATCACAGACACTGAGCATGTCCATGGGGCTGGTGGCTGTCATTCTGGGAGGAGCTGTTCAGGTGAGTTGTAGACATTAGCCAAGCTCAAATGGAGGGAAGGGATAAGCAAAATACCAGTTGCTTCCTTTCCATACCCTTATGAGAAATAAGAATGGATATTGTACATAGGAGAACCAGGATAAAGAAGTTAGTCTGTTAATGAGAATTCTCTCCAAAGTAGAGGACAAAAAAGTTGCACTGTTTCCACTCTGTCACCTGAATAGGCTTCACTATCAGAAGGGTAGGGTCCTTTCTACCTGTTACAATCTTAATTTGGAAACATGTAGCCTGGTGTTTTGCATCTGAGGTGGATACTAGATTTTCTGGCCCTCAGTCTCCAAAGCTCAGCCCTTGTTTCTGTTACTATTGTTGGGGAAAATCCTTAGTAGCTTGCTGGCTGCATAGGATCCATCTATTTTGAATGCTTCATTTTAGCACAGGATTTATTCTTCAACCCATATCAGGTAGTGTGTTAAAGCTTTGCTTCCAGCCACTTTTAAGTGTGTATGTCTTTTACATACCTAATTTTTTCCCCCAAAAATGTTACATACCTAATTTATAATTTTTAAATTTATTTTTTTAAACAGTACATATTGCATACTTGTGTGCCACACATACTGAGCTAGGGTGCTGGGAATACAGCAGGAGACAAGGCAGACCCCCATGAAATTTCAGTCCAGTAAGGAAGTCACACACTAAATGACTGTTCAGAAATAAACTTAGGATTGATTGAAGGGCCTCAAAAGAGAAGTGGCAGGTACCAAGAGCACGTAATATCTAACCTAGGCTGGGAAGATTTCCACTGAGGAAGTGTAAGCATAAGATAAGATTTGAAGGATGAATAGGAGTGTGGGTGTGTGTAGAGTGCAGATGAAGGAAACTCTTCCAATTAAGGGAAACATCATGCTTAGAAGCAGCAAAGAGCTTGGTATATGTGAGACACTGATAGAAGACTGGTGTCGGTGAATTATAGAGACCAAGGGGAAGAGCATACCAGTAAGGACAAAAGATAGGCAAGGGCTAGACCATGCTTGTGTGTGTGACTGGCTAATTGCATACCTAGTTAGGTTAGGAGTCTGCAGGAAAGCAGAATAGGCTTAGTATGAGTCTTATGAAATCTACCCTGAAGCCAGCCTGCTCATAACCCTTAGCAATGAGTAGGATGCCCTCTGGGAATAGATTTTTGAGTTTGAGGATTCAAGTCTGATTCTTATTCTTGATGTATTAGAATATGACTTTCACTAGCCTGTCTAAAAGGAAAAGGAGTTTTATCTGGGCCTGTTATTAGTGTGAAGCCCATTTCTTGGTAGATTTACTTAGCACTAATAATTATATATTTTCCAAGTTGTTTAAAAAAAAAAAAAGCATTTGGTTCATTTTCTAGAGCCATAGTATACCCTTGCTGTTAGAACTATCAAGGAAAGGTTGATCAATTGAATCATTTTTCTTCTCTTTTCTTTTTTTGAGCTGGATTCTTACTCTGTTGCCCAGGCTAGAATGAGGTGGCATGATCTTAACTCACTGCAGCCTCAGCTTCCCAAGTAGCTGGGATTACAGGCATGCACCACCCCACCCAGCTAATTTTTGTATTTTCAGCAGAGACAGGGTTTTGCCATGTTGGCCAGGCTGGTCTTGAACCCCTGACTTCAGGTGATCCGCCTGCCTCAGCCTCCCAAAGTGCTAGGATTACAGGCGTGAGCAACTGCACCCGGCTGGAATTATTTTTCTTAAGTTGTATTCTTACTGGATTTAGTTAGCCAAATTGATTTTAGTTTTTCTTGTTGACTATTAATTTGAATAGTGTTTTTCCATAAGGTAAGAGTGCAGTTGTGTTTTTTTTCTCGCTTCTCTGTACTTATCATTTCAAACCACATCCCAAATGAAAGATATATCACAGAAATCTCCATTTCCCTTTCTAGAAGCCCATTGTTGGAGGGCCAGCTGTGCATGTTAGTTGTGTTGTAAGAGAGACTCACCTGACCGATGTAAAGATTATGCGTTGCAGGCCCCTGCCTTTCCGTGAGCCATCCTGACTCACTGACTACATCCGGCATTCCTCTGACTTTGCAGTTAGTCAAGTGAACATAGCATGTCGCCCCTTATACCTTTGCCCTAGATCTACTACTGTTTTTCTGTTTGAATCATGGATTTGTAAGTGGCTTCTAGAATAATGCTGGATTTTCTTTCTTTGTATTAGAAAAAAATATCATGGTTCTAAATTATGTTTTCAGTCAATCTTTGTCAGGCTAACATTATACTGTTTTTTTCCAATCCTTATTAGGATTTGTTGTTTTGGCTAATGAAAAAAGAATCTAACATCATCTGAACCAACCTACCTACTTAATTTCTTTCTCTTTTCCTTTCTTTTCTCTCTTATTTATATAATCAAAGTGATTATTAGAACATTGTGTCTGGGAAGAGTAGTTAATTTGGAAAATGTGTATATTTAAGACTGGTGACAAGATCACTGTAATTCCAGGCTCAATTTTTTAAATTTCAGAGTTAGCCACCACCAGAAGTATTACATATTGGTTACTCTTCTCTGTCCCTTCAAGAAGCAATTTCTGCATGATGTTACATTGTGGGTTGGTCTCTAAAGCACGAAGCTGAGCAGACCATTCTAGACCTTCTTTAGGAAAAACCAAAATCATGTTGTTCCAGGGAGACACCTCAACCTCTGGTTAAAAGCTGGGCTCCAAATCTTCAAATCTAGATTCTGTTGGGGTGGGGGTTCGTTATTGGGAGAGAAAAGGCGCATTTCTTCTCTAAAGGGGAAGGGGTCTTTATCTTGGTCTTACTCTATACTGCTTTGGTCATGTTTTTGATCAAAGGCCATTGCTTAGACTCTTTGGCAAAAAGGTTACCATGAGCATAGACTGTGTTTTAGGTGCTGTTGACTTACATATTAGAATCATTGCAAACGCTTAGAGGCTGGGGGGTGGAAGTAGTGGTAAGCAAGCTAGAGGTCTACGGCAGAATGGAGGAAAGGGAGAGAGGGAAGAGCTGCTGAAATCTGTTGCATGCTGGTGAGGCAAATTGGTTGACTCAGTTCCTGTGCTAGAATGCTGTCCTTCCTCTTCTTCACTGAGCCTGATTTGGGTACGCTGCTTGGGAAAACTCCAATTATTTCCAGCTGTTATGTAGAGCTCCAAAGAGCCAATAATCCTTAATTACTGTTGCTTTCAAGCAGCATCATTTAGAGATGTCTTACTTTCTGCCATATTTAATAAACCTGCCACAGTAGGTACTTAATTAACAGTGTGTGAATGGATGGATAGATGGAAGGAAGAAAGGAAAGATGAATGTCTAAGGAGGCATGAATTTTGTTTTGTTTTGTTTTGTTTTGTTTTGTTTTGTTTTGTTTTGTTTGTCAAAAGGACATGGGCTTCAAAAAGTTTAAAAACACTGCCCTCACCCATAGTGAGCAACCTCCAGATCTGGGCACACCCATGGGAGTGTTGTGAATATTAGTCATGTGTTATAAGGGGCAAAGGAGAGCCATACTTCTTGTTTTCACAGGCTTTTGCTTTATTGTCCTCTAGATAACCCAGTCTTTTCTTAGCATTTCCCTAGAGTGGAGAGGCATCCTTCAACTGCTTATATATAGGTAATAAAACTGGCTACAAATGTCGTTACCTGACCGGGCATGCTGGCTCACACCTGTAATCCCAGCACTTTGGGAGGCAAAGGCAGGCAAATCACGAGGTCAAGAGATTGAGACCATCGTGGCCAACATGGTGAAACCCTGTTTCTACTAAAAATACAAAAATTAGCTGGGCATGGTGGTGTGTGCTTGTAATCCCAGCTACTCAGGAGGCTGAGGCAGGAGGATTGATTGAACCCAGGAGGCAGAGGTTGCAGTGAGCCGAGATGGCGCCACGACACTCCAGCCTGGGCAACAGAGGCAGACTCTGCCTCAAAAACAAACAAAAAAAGCCCTTACTTGCAAACCACAGTGCCTCCAGTTTTACAACTTAGAAAGTGACCTTCCAGTTAACTAAGGTGACTAGTTCCCTCTAATTCTTTCTGTTTTTGAGATTATCTATTTCTGGAATTGTCTTCATTGTGTTCATTTATACACATTGTTAAAGATTTTCAGAGCTTTTGCCAGGCACGGTGGTTCACGCCGGTAATCCCAACACTTTGGGAGGCTGAGGCAGGCAGATCACCTGAGGTCAGGAGTTCGAGACCAGCCTGACCAACATGGAGAAACCCTGTCTCTACCAAAAATACAAAATTATCCAGGTGTGGTGGCACATACCTGTAATCCCAGCTACTCGGGAGGCTGAGGCAGGAAAATTGCTTGAACACGGGAGGCAGAGGTTGCAGTGAACCGAGATCGTGCCTTTGCACCCCAGCCTAGGCAACAAGAGTGAAAAAAAAGCAAAAAAAAAAAAAATTTTTTTTCAAGATGGAGTCTTGCTTTGTTGCCCAGGCTACAGTGCAGTGGCATAATCTTGGCTCCCAGGTAAGCGATTCTCCTGCCTCAGTCTCCCGAGTAGCTAGGACTACAGGCACACGCCACCACACCCGGCTAATTTTTATATTTTTGGTAAAGATAGGGTTTCACTATGTTGACCAGGCTGGTCTTGAACTCCTGGCCTCAAGTGATTCTCCCGCCTCAACCTCCCAAAGTGCTGGGATTTACAGCCATGAGCCACCATGCCAGGCTGCTTTATATAATTTCTATAAAGTGATATATATTGAGACCAGTGGCCTGTGAAGAAGGCTTTCATTTGTTTTAAATCACTGCAAGCATTTGATCCAAATGCTTCCAAAGATCCAGAATCTTCCAGGATAACCGGCAGGCAACTACCTAGCTGATTTCATGAATTTTAGGCAAAGATTCAATCATTATATTTAAAATAAGGTTTTTATGATAATGTATTATTTTTTATGATCGTAGGCTTTACACTAGATTTTGCTCTACCTCTTTCCTACATGCATTCTGGGCCTTGAGACTAGACAGTGAGACTAGGGGAGGAATTAAGCACATTGCTCTTATGCTAAATTGGTTTATTACTGAGACCTCTCTAGTGTTCTTTACATAATACATGGATAATAAATTGTTGCCCAACCACCTTGCACATAAAAACTATGAAAGAACTTTGTATACTGTGATTACCATTTGGTTTTCTTTTATTTGCGTAGAGGTTTATAGTTGACAAAATTCTTACTTCATTTGATTTTCACAATAAACCTTTTACTAGATAGGGACTGTCAGGAATATATTAAAATCTTATGTTTTTTTTTTTTTTTTTTTTTTTTTTTTTTAATATACACATGCTCTACTCTTGCTTCCATCCCGGTTCTGATAAGCTTCTTTGTAGAGGGCAGGGTCTCTTCCACAACCACTATCTTAAATCCAAGCCCTAGCAATCCATCCTCAATTTTTTTGTTTTTGTTTTTGATATGGAGTCTTGCTCTGTTGCCCAGGCTGGAATGCAGTTACCCGATCTTGGCTCACCACGGCCTCTGCCTCCTGGGTTCAAGCCATTCTCCTGCCTCTGCCTCCTGAGTAGCTAGGATTACAGGCATGTGCCACTACCCATGGCTAGTTTTTGTATTTTTAGTAAAAACATGGTTTCACCACATGTAGTTGGAATAATACAGCATATAGCCCTTCAGATTGACTTCTTTTACTTGCTAATATACATTTAAGGTTCCTCCATGTCTTTTCATGGCTTGATAGCTCATTTATTTTTAGTGTTGAGTAATAGTCCATTGTATGGATACACCATAGTTTATTTATCCATTCACCTAATGAAGGACATCTTGGTTGCTTCAGGTTTTGGCAATTATGACTAGAGCTGCTGTAAACAACCATGAGCAGGTTTTTGTGTGGGCATAAGTTTTCAGTTCTTTCAAGCATTTGATACAAGTGCTTCCGAAGATCTAGAATGCAAAGAGTTCAATCCCTGGATCACATGGTAAGAGTGTATTTAGTTTTGTAAGATACTGCCACATTCTCTGCCAAAGTGGCTGTATTATTTTGCATTCCCACCAGCAACAAATTAGAGTTTCCATTGTTCCACATCTTCACCGCCCCTGGATCACATGGTAAGAGTGTATTTAGTTTTGTAAGATACTGCCACATTCTCTGCCAAAGTGGCTGTATTATTTTGCATTCCCACCAGCAACAAATTAGAGTTTCCATTGTTCCACATCTTCACCGGCATTTGGTGTTGTCAATGTTTTGGATTTTGGCTATTCTAATAAGTATATAGTGACATCTCATTATAGTTTTAATTTACAGTTCCCACTGGGCACGTTACCTCATGCCTATAATCCCAGCACTTTGGGAGACCAAGGCAGGCAGGTCACATGAGGTCAAGAGTTTGAGGCCAGCCTGGGAAACATGGCAAAACCCTGTCTCTACTAAAAATACAAAAATTAGCCAGGCATGGTGGCCACACCTGTAGTCCCAGCTACTCAGGAGGCTGAGGCAGGAGAATCACTTGAACCTGGGAGGTGGAGGTTGCAGTAAACAAGACTGTGCTACTGTACTGTAGCCTAGGAAATAGAGCAAGACTCTGTCTCAGAAAAAAGAAAGAAAAAATTTGCAATTCCCTAATGACTTATGACGTTGAATATGTCTTCCTATGCTTATTTGTCATCTATATATCTTCTTTGATAGAGTGTTCTTCTTTGGTAGACCTGTTTATGCCTTTTGCCCATTTAAAATCAGGTTGCTCATTTTCTTATTCTTGAGCTTCAAAAGTTCTTTGTATATTTTGGATCTTAGTTCTTTTTTAGATGTGTCTTTTACAATTATTTTATCTCATTCTGTAGTTTGTCTTCTCATTCTCTTGACAGTTTCCTTTGCAGAGCAAACATTTTTAACTTTAATAAGGTCCAGTTTATTAAGTGTTTCATAGATTGTGCCTTTGATGTTATATTTAAAAGGTCATTGCTTTTTTTTTTTGAGATGTAGTTTCACTTCTTGTTACCCAGGCTGGAGTGCAATGGCCGATCTCGGCTCACTGCAACCTCTACCTCCTGGGTTCAAGCAATTCTCCTGCCGCAGCCTCCCGAGTAGCTGGAACTACAGGCGCACGTCACCATGCCCTGCTAATTTTGTATTTTTAGTAGAGATGAGGTTTCACCATGTTGACCAGGATGGTCTCCATCTCTTGACCTCGTGATCCACCCACCTCAGCCTCCCAAAGTGCTGGGATTATAGGCTTGAGCCACCATGCCCAGCCAAAGGTCATTGCTTTTAAGAGGTCATCTCAATTTTCTACTATGTTAACTTGTAGGAGCTTTATAGTTTTGTATTTTACAGTTAGGTTTATGATCCACTTCCAGTTAATTTTTGTGCAAGGTGCAAGGTGTCTAGATTTTTTTTTTTTTTTT
>NW_016107433.1:2310432-2326199 GCF_001604975.1 Cebus imitator
AGTAGAGACGGGGTTTCACCATGTTGACCAGGATGGTCTCAATCTCTTGACCTTGTGATCCACCCGCCTTGGCCTCCCAAAGTGCTGGGATTACAGGCTTGAGCCACCGCGCCCGGTCAAAATTTCCTTAAATAACATATATCTTTGCTTTCTACATGTACTCTCTTCTTCGCTTAAGATATGGTAACCTCAGAATGTCAATTGTTTTGCACATGAAGAAAAACTTACATTCTGTGGAGGTGGAAATTCTACCGTGTGTTGATTTTGCGTTAGTAAATATGTAAACAAAGCAGTCTGAGTGTATACTTGAAATTCTAAGATACAAACCTGACATCTACCTTAAATCTTCATTTACTTGGAGGACAATGGTGGAAACAATGAACAATAACAAATCTGTGGACTTACAGTGTAAAATAAGAAGTTACTTAGGTTCTACAAAAATGGTTAGTTGGTTAAGTGATTGGTTGGATAATGAAGTGAGTGAATGAATAGTTAAGTAGTGAATACTCTTCCTTCTTCGAAAAAGGATCTAAGCCAGGAGTGGTGGCTCACACCTGTAATGTCAGCACTTTTGGAGGCTGAGCCAGGTGGATCATTTGAGGTCAGGTGTTCAAGACCAGCCTGGCCAACGTGGTGAAACCCCACCTCTACCAAAAAATACAAAATATTAACCAGGTGTGGTGGTGGGCACTTGTAATCCCAGCTACTCAGGAGGCTGAGGCAGGAGAATCACTTGAACCTGGGAGGCAGAGGTTGTAGTGAGCTCAGATCACACCATTACACTCCAGCCTAGGCAACAAAGCAAGACTCCATCTCCAAAAGGAAAAGAAAAAAAGAAAAAGAATTTAAGATCCTTAAGGTATTCAGATTTTCAAGGCCTCATGAAGGCTCATCTGATAATTTTTCCAGTGTTTTCAAACAGAAAAATATTACCATTGATTCTTACTTTTCTTTTTTTTCTTTTTTTTTTGAGATGGGATTTCTGTCGTTTCCCAGGCTACAGTACAATGATGCAATCTCAGTTCACTGCAACCCCTGCCTCCTGGGTTTCAGCGATTCTCCTGCCTTAGCCTCCAGAGTAGCTGGGATTACAGGCACGTGTCACCATGCCTGGCTAATTTTGTATTTTTTTTTAGTAGAGATGGGATTTCTCCACATTGGTCAGTCTGGTCTCAAACTCCCAACCTCAGTTGATCCTCCTGCCTTGACCTCCAAAAGTGCTGGAATGTATAGGTGTGAGCCTCCGCACTTGGCCGAGTCTCACTTTTCATTGGTTGCACATACACCTTTGCGTGGCAGTGGGTGAGGGGGGCACTTTCCAATGAAGACCAGAAAACCTGCTAGACAAATTCTAAAAGAACTGTAGCACTCATGCACCTTTCTTAGTAGTAAAGCATATGACATTATTCGGACAAAGCTTCCATGAAGAATAAAATGTTATATAATTTTCACTTCCATTTTCCAGAAGAAATTCCTTTCTGCCTGTTGTCTCCCTGATCCCTTCCTTCCAGATCTATGGTGCACTTGTATACTGACCAGCCACTTCAGATCATGTAGTTAAGAACAGCTTTATCTTTTCAAGGGATAAAGCTGTTCTTAACTACATGATCTAAAGTGTAGATCTGGGATTAGAGTCCACACTCTTACCCAATACCCTACACATTGTGTAATACTGTATAGGGTATTGGGTAAGAGTGTAGACTCTAATCCCAGTTTCTTGAGTTCACATCTTACTATCTTCCAGTTTGTGACCTTGGGCATGTTATTTAACTGTTCTCTTCCACCTGTTTAAAATGTAGATAATAATAGTCATTACATGATAGGAATATGAATATGTGCCTCTGTGCCTGTGTATGCGTGTGTGTGTGTGTGTTATCTCTGAAAAGAATCTGCACATGATAAGTGTTCAATATATGTAAGGTTTGATTATTCAACAGATAGTATTGAGTACTGGACCCAGGTAATACACTGATTACACCCTGAGCAAGATTTGATCCCTGCCCCTTTTTCTCAGAATATTTTTCCTGGTGCTCAGGTCATATTGACATTTGCTATGTTAATTTGGGTTTCGCATTTTTTACTTCATTTTGTAGTTGAAGTCAAGTGATTTTGCTGTTCTGAAGCAGTTGCTGCCTCTGTTGGAGAAGGTATCCAACACATACCCTGATCCTGTCATCCAAGAACTTGCTGTTGATCTCCGCATCACCATCTCTACCCATGGAGCCTTTGCCACTGAGGCCGTCAGCATGGCTGCCCAAAGTACATTGAACAAAAAAGATTCAGAAGGAAAAATAGAAGAGCCACAACAAAGCAGTCATGAAAGACACACTGATGTAGCTCATAGCCACCTTGAACAACAGCAGAGCCATGGAACAGCCCCCCAGCCAGGCCTGCAGTCAGATGCTCCAGTCACTCCTCAAGGAGTCAATGAGCCCAGCACTACTACAAACCAGAAATCTGGAAGCATAACCACAGAACAGCTCCAAGAGGTTCTTTTATCAGCTTATGATCCCCAAATTCCAACACGGGCTGCTGCCCTGCGTACTCTTTCTTGCTGGATAGAGCAGAGAGAAGCAAAAGCCCTTGAGATGCAAGAGAAGCTTCTCAAGGTGAGTAGAACACACTGTAAAGACACATGGGCACAGGGTGGGGCAGCCGTCCAGGAGCATTCATTTAACTCAAGTATTTTTGGAGCCTAGACTATGTGTCAAGTGCTGTTCTGGACCACCATCCAGAAATTTATGATTTCTGTTAAGAGGCAACACCTAGACACAGGAAAGACTTAAACTCCTCAATTGAATATGAACCGAATGCCAAAATTTTTGCACACAATAAATGCAGTGGGCAGTCAGGAAAAAGAGAAAGTTGAAATCTTCTGGAGGATGTAGGTCTTAATATGGCCCTAATAACTGATGAAGTTTGAGCAGATGAAAGAGGGGTGGGACAGCATGAGGAAATTCCCAGAGATGGGAAAGTACCTTTTGTGGTAAAAAGGTCTGCTTCGTCACTGCAACCCAGCCCAGATAAGCCACCTGTTTTCTCTGGGCACCTTGAATGGGGCAATGGGCAAAACTGGGTCTCCTCCCCTCTTCTTTCCCTTGATCATGGTGAAAAAGCTGTTGTTTTTTCTTTTCTCTTGTTTTTTGGTTTTTTTGCAAGAGGGTCTCGCTCTGTCACCCAGGCTGGAATGCAGTGGCATGATCTTGGCTCATTGCAACTTCCACTTCCTGGGTTCAAGTAATTCTTCTGCCTCAGCCTCCCAAGTAGCTGGAATTACAGATGCTCACTACCACATCCAGCTAATTTTTGTACTTTTAGTTGAGACGGGTTTCACCATGTTGGCCATGCTGGTCTTGAACTCCTGACATCAAGTGATCCGCCCACCTTGGCTTCCCAAAGTGGTGGGATTACAGGCATGAGCCACTGCACCTGGCTAAAAGCTATTCTTTAAATTATAGATTTATGTGGGAGAATTTGTGTGCTTAGCTAGGTATCTTTTCCCTTTTGTGGAAATTGTCCTGCCCTCAGTATAGCTTAGAGATTAAGAGCAAGGGGTCTAGAGACTACTCCCTGGGATCACATCCCAGATCAGTTTCTTAGACATTTGAACTTTCTGAGCCTCAATTATTATTATGATGATGATAATGATGATGACAATGACCTCTTCTATATGCCCTAGCCATTAGTTTAAGAATTATAATTCTGATTTAAACATTTATTTTTAATCAATAAATTATTGGAACCAATTGTATAATAATAATGACTGCTGTTTATTGAGCCAGGCCATATTTATAGATATTGTCTCTAATCCTCACAACAACTGCAGTATTAGTATTATCCCCATTTTACAGATAAGAAAAGCAAGGCACAGAAATATACCAAGGATTTGCTGTCACTGAAATATTACCAAAAACCTCAAATATATATCTTCTTTGAGTAATTACTTAAAATATTCTTTTACACACCTATTTGAAGGTGAACGCAATGAAGATCTTGGAATTTTTTTTTAGCTTCATTAAACCTTCATCTGCTGTACATAATTGGTTACCAAGTCCTGTCAATTCTTTTTTCCAAGAAGTCTTTCTTTTTTTTTTTTTTGAGTTGGAGTCTTGTTCTGTCGCACAGGCTGGAGTACAGTGGTGTGATCTCAGCCCACTGCAACCTCTGCCTCCCAAGTTCAAGCAATTTATTGTCTCAGCCTCCCAAGTAGCTGGGACTACAGGCACATGCCACCACACCCAGCTATTTTTTTCTATTTTTAGTAGGGATGGGTTTTCACCGTGTTAGGCAGGATGGTCTCAATCTCCTGACCTGATCTGCCTGCCTCAGCCTCCCAAAGTGCTGGGATTACAGGTGTGAGCTACCACGCCCAGCCCCCAAGAATTCTTTCAAATATATTTTATCCTCTTTATTTCCATGGCAATTACCCTAAATTAAACTTCCCTTACTTACTCTGTAAAAGATTCCCTACATTCCAACCTGGCCGTCTTCCTATTTGGGGTAATTTTAGGCTCTCCTTACATACTTAAGATGTAGAGACCAGCAGCATCAAGTTGATGTCAAGAATCACTGTGCCAGCAAAGAACACAGCATTATTTATGGAGCAGACACTTCCGTCTTCCTTTCTCTGGCTCTCATGTTGGGGTCTAAACCTAACATGTCATGTAGTATCCTCCAGATAAGCTGTATTCACTGTAGCTGATACCCCTGATAGGTTCCTAAATTATAAGATGTTTTGAGAGTAATTTGTTACTAATGTCAATTAAAGTGCTGAAATTTACAGGATTTTCAAAAATAAGTTAGATTCAAAGTTATCTCAATAATATCTCTATCGCACTTGCACTTCCATATGCTTTGTGAGTAAAAGAGAAAAGTATTAAATTGCAGCAAATGTGCCATCCATTGCACATAACCCCAAACCTTGTCTCTTGTGTCACAGCCTGTAGTCTGGCAGGCCGTATGTGAGAATGTTGTTCACCATGGCTGTCACTGAAAAATGTTGAGGATTGTTCTTCCATTGGTTTCCAGGACTATTGCTGGAAGAATATAAGTATCACCCCCAATCTCTACCCTTTTATTAATGGTTATAAAAATGGAACTTCAAACGTATAAGCCATTTCCCCCATAAAACTCTGTCAGACCAGTTCCTAGCTAAGACAAACAAGAAGCAAAGCATTTACGCTTTTGAACTGCTGGTAAGGGAGTCTCTTAAATCTTCCTTGTTCTTTGTAAATCTTATCACTGCTGTATTTTGTGGTTCCAGATATTCTTGGAAAACTTGGAACATGAAGACACTTTTGTATATCTCTCTGCAATTCAGGGTAAGTCAGTCCTGGTTAAAGGACTTTGAGTCTGTGGACCAAAGAATGTATCATGTTCATGTTTATTTGCACAAAATTTCTGAAGTCCTAGGGCTATGAGACTACATTTTGTCTACTTCCTGCCTCCTACCTAGGACACTTTAAGTCATAATAATAATATTCCTGGAGGGTTTCCAAAGGGTCCCTATAGAGTTTCAGTGTCTCATAATGATGAGGAAGTTTTTAGTATGTTTACTTATTCTATAGGTTAAATTGTATTTTTTCTAATTCAAGGAGGTAAAGAATGACTCACACATGAACTCTTATCACATAAACCTTTGATGTTAGTCAGCTACTGTCTCTCTCTTTTTTTGAGACAGAGTCTCATTGTCACCCAGGCTGGAATGCAGTGGTATGAACTTGGCTCACCATAACCTCTGCCTCCTGAGTTCTAGTGATTCTCCTGCTTCAGCCTCCCAAGTAGCTAAGATTACAGGCGCCTCCCACCACGCCCAGCTAATTTTTTATATTTTTGATAGAGATAAGGTTTCACCATGTTGATCAGGCTGGTCTCGAACTCCTAACTTCCGGTGATCCACCCACCTTAGCCTTCCAAAGTGCTGGGATTACAGGCATGAGCCACCACACTTGGCCTCAACTACTATCTATATGCACCTTTGCTCTCTTGTTAAGCTAAAAAAACCTCAGGTATTAAGTATTTTCTTATCAAAACATTTTTTGCAATAACTTTATTTCTCATTTTATGATTCTTTGTTGTTCTCCACATCCTGATTAACTTGTGGGCTCCAAATCTAGAGAGGATGTAGAGAATAAGGCACCCTTCCCAAAAGGGCCAGAAGCAGACATGGTGAAATCAGAGTTAACTCAGTTTCCCTTGGCTCCATCAGCAATATATAGTCAGCAGACCACCTGGGTGGACCACACTATTACCATGCTTTGGCAAATTACTTACTCCCTGTGGGGTTCAATTTTTTGTTATCTGTGAAAAAGGGACTAAATGGAAATGTAAAATGGTACTGCCACTTTGGAAAACAGTCTGGCAGTTCTTCAAAAAGATAAACATAGAGTTACTACTTGGCCCAGCAATTCCACTCCTAGGAATAGACCTGATAAATGAAAACATATGTCTGCATAAAACGTTGTATGTGAATGTTCACAGCAGTATTTTTCACAATAGCTAAGAGGTGGAAATAACTCAAACAACCATCAGTTCATGAATAGATAAACTATATGTGGTATATACATGCAATGGAATATTATTGGCCATAAAAATCAATGAAGGACTGATACATGCTATAACATGGATGAACTTTTAAAACATGGTGAGTGAAAGAAACTGATCACGAAATACTATGTTTTTGTTTTTTTTTTAAGACAGGGTTTCACCATGTTGTCCAGGCTGGTCTTGAACTCCTGACCTCAGCTGATCCGCCCACCTCAGCCTCCCAAAGTGCTGAGATTACAGGCGTGAGCCACCACGCCCGGCCAATACTACATTTTATATGATTCCAGTTATATGAAATGTCCAGAGTATGCAAATTTTTAGAGACGAAGTAGATTAGTGCTTGCCTAGGGCTGGGGTAAAGGAGAAGTAGTTGGGGATATTAGGTAAAGGATACAAGATTTCTTTTTGGGGTGATGAAATGCTACAAGATTCATTGTAGTGACAGTTGTACAACTCTGAGTATGCTAGGAAACCATTGAGTTATGTACTTTTTTTTTTTGAGATAGAATCTTACTCTGTCATCAGGCTGGAATGCAGAAGCGCGATCTTGGCTCACTGCAACCCCAGCCTCCCAGGTTCAAGCGATTCTCCTGCCTCAGCCTCCCAAGTAGCTGGGACTACAGGCACGTGTTCCACCACGCCCAGTTAATTTTTGTATTTTTTATAGAGACGGGGTTTCACCATGTTGGCCAGGATGGTTTCAATCTCTTGACCTGATGATCCACCCACCTCAGCCTCCCAAAGTGCTAGGATTACAGGTGTGAACCACCACACCCGGCTGCACTTTTTTTTTTTTTTTGAGACACAGTCTCACAGTGTCACTCAGGCTGGAGTGCATGGTGCAATCTGCCTCCTGGGCTGAAGTGATTCTTGTGTCTCAGCCTCCTGAGTACAGGCATCAGCCACCATGCCCAGCCGGGTTACTCACTTTAAATGGGTGAATTGTATGGTATGTGACTTATATCTCAATAAAACTGTTAACAAAAAATTAAAATAAATTTTAATAAAAGGGGAGAGAGCTAAAATTGTTGGAGCCTAAGGAGATATGATGACTAAATGTAATGTGATAGATGGGATTCTGAAACAGAAAAAGGACATTAGGGCTGGGCACTGTGGCTCACGCCTTGTAATCCCAAGCACTTTGGGAGACCGAAGCAAGAGGATAACTTGAGGTCAGGAGTTTGCAACCACCCTAGCCAACATGGTAAAACCCCATCTCTACAAAAAACACACACAAAAAAGTTAGCCAGGTATGGTGGTGAGTGCCTGTAGTCTCAGCTACTTGGGAGGCTGAGACACGAGATTCGCTTGAACCCAGGAGGCAGAGGTTGCAGTAACCGGAGATTGCGCCACTGCACTCCAGTCTGGGCACCGCACTCCAGATTGAGACTCCATCTCAAAAACAAACAAACACAAAGGACATTAGGGGAAAACTAAGGAAATTTGACTAAACCATAAACTTCAGTTGATAATAAAGTGTTACTATTATTTCATTAATTGTGGCAAATATACCACACTAATGTAAGATAACTATTCTGTAATAAAATGTTTATTTATAAAAGGGGGTTAATACTAGGATTAAATGAGTTAATTCCTTGCATTTGCTTAGCATGCAGTGTTTAATATGTGTTAACTATTTATACTTTAGTGTTGTTATCATCAGAATCATCACTATTACATCTACTGTTGGATGACTGGGTAATAATGTAGTGATCTCTGTAACTTGTCAGATCAGAAGCTTGAGTAGGCTGATTCTGTCAGTTATTGATATTTAACAAATTACTCTGTGGCTCACACCTGTAATTCCAACACTTTGGGAGGCTGAGGTGGGTGGATCACCTGAGGTCAATAGTTTGAGACCAGCCTGACCAACATGGTGAAACCCCATCCCTACTAAAAATACAAACATTAGCCAGACATGGTGAGGTATACCTGTAATCCCAGCTACTTGGGAGGCTGAAGTAGGAGAATCGCTTGAACCCAGGAGATGGGGGTTGCAGTGAGCTGAGATCGCACCATTGCACTCCAGCCTGGGCAACAGAGCAAGACTCCATCTCAGAAAACAACAACAACGAACTACCCTGACACTCAGTAACTTAAAACACCAATCATTTATTATCACTCACGCATCTATACACCCACTCTAGGTTCATCGGGGATCAGCTGGGTGGCCGGCCCCCTCCCTGCAGGTCTGCAGGCTAGCTGTGGTAGCTGTGCTTCGTGTATTCGTGATCATCCCTGAACCATTGGCCCACCAGGGCTTGTTCGCCTCATGGTGAGAACAGAAGTGTCAGAGAGAAACCATAAATTCCAAAGCCTCCTCAGGCCTGACTCAGAGCAGATATCCTATCATTCTGTTGGCTAAAACAAGTCATGTGGCCCAACCCAAAAGTCAAGGGATACAGAAATACATGCTGTCCCCCTTTAGTTGGACACACTGCCAAGTCACATAGCAAAGGGCATGGATGCAGTAATGCTATTCTTCACATAGATGTATTCTGTTTATCTCCCAGAGGCAAGGTTGTCAGTGAGCACAAAGGAAAGTGCAGGTTCTTACTGGCTAGTTCTTTCAGGGTATGATGTGGATATGTGCTATACAGATTTAGTACTTGAAGCTTAAGAGAGCATGCAGACAGAGGGAAAATCATATAGCAAAGAAGGCCTGAGCTTTGGAATTTTGGAATTTATTTATTTATTTTAGAGACATGGTCTTGCTCTGTTGCTTAGGGTGGAGAACAGTGGTATAATCATGGTTTATTGTAGCCTCAAACTCCTGGGCTCAAACAATCCTACCACCTTTGCCTCCTGAGTAGGTGGGACTACAGATGCATGCCAACACATCAGGCTAATTTTTTTTTTTACTTGTAGAGATGGGGCTCTCACTATGTTGCCCAGGCTCAAACTCCTAAACTCAATCCTGTTACCTCAGCCTCCCAACATGCTGGGATTACAGGCAAGAGCCATTGTGCCCAGACAAATTCTTTGTTTATTCAACAAACATATATTGTATATCTCCTATATACAAAACACTTTAGATTAACTGTGCATTGTAATTAGATTCAAAAGCAAAAAGAATTCTTCAAAGGAGACAAAATGACCACCCAAAGTGGTAAAGGACAACTAGGTGAGAACAAAAGTTCTGAGAGAAACTGAGATTTCAAGAGAGAAAGTAATTACTTGCAGCTGAGAGGCCAAAGAGGGCAGGAATTGAGATAGGTGTGGGAGTCCAGGAGGCCACATGACCATGGGTTGTGCTTGTGGAAGTCAGATAAATCAAATCAACGAAGCAAGAAACTAAAGTGGTTATAATTCAGAAGTCTCAGAACACAAGTCATCCTGTACTTTCCCCAAGAAATTGTAATACTGTCAAGGAGATGTTTTTCGTTGTGTTGTTTTTTTTTTTTTAAGACTGGATTTTTGGGAATGGGTGGCATGTCAATCTAATGTGGTCACCTTGCTGTTTGGAATGAGTGTCTTAACATTAACCCTCTAAACTCATTAGCCTCTAGGGTCTGCTATCAAAATCGCAACTGTTTGTGTTGTGTTTGTTTTTAGTAATTTTCATTGGTGTGCAAATCAGTTAGTAGCTAATTTGGTGATGAAGAACATGAGGGGTAGAGGTGTAATTTCTCTTCTCAGCTTCCCAAGATGATGGACAAGTTTGAACTAATTGATGTTTTTGGTGTTTATAATATGCACTTAAAAGCCAAGGCCTTAGGTGAGTTTCCCATTAAGAAAGAAAAGAGCTGAATTTTCCCACCTGCATTGCCAATGTAGTTTGCCTGGGCCTAAAGCACTCCAGGAACAAAGCCATTCCGAGTTCCCAGTCAAACTAGACCACTTAAACTGCAGTACAGCGGGGAATGCCTAGTTGTGGTCTGAGTAGCATTCAGTTGTGGGGATTATGTATTTTTAAATTTTCCCATTTCTGGGCTGCCTAAATGGCTCCATGTAGAAGCTATAGTATACTTTTTGCTTAATTTATTGATGTTTTGTATTTCTTTCTTTCTTTCTTTTTGAGACGGACTTTTACTCTTGTTGCCCAGGCTGGAGTGCAATGGCACGATCCTGGCTCACTGCAACCTCCGCCTCCCGGGTCAAGTGATTCTCCTGCTTCAGCCTCCTGAGTAGCTAGGATTACAGGCATGTGTCACCATACCCGGCTAATTTTTGTATTTTTAGTAGACATGGGGTTTTGCCATGTTGGGCAGGCTGGTCTTGAACTCCTGACTTCAGGTGATCTGCCCACATTGACTTCCCAAAGTGCTGGAATTGCAGGCATAAGCCACTGTGCCTGACCTGTATTTCTTTTATATAAAGTAAGTAATACTTTGCAGTCTAGGTGGAAAGCAGAAGAAAATAAAGTACAGCAATTCATTCATTGATACCACTTAGAAATTTCTGATGTCTATATTATCTATCATAGCAATCTGAGAACTAAATACCCGAGTGGAATTAAATTTTATGAAAAACTGTATCTCTGTTTATTTTTACTGAAAAGTGGTAGCTTACTTATTCTTTCTAGCACCTTCTCCCAGGTACTCAATAACAGCTTCTTCAGGCAGAGAATTATGTATAAAGCCTCTGAGTTCCAGTTACCCTACAGAGTTTACAGATAGAGAATTGAATCTTACACAGGTCAAGATAAATGTCTCTCCTTTTGTATTTCTCGTTTTTTTGTTGTTGTTGTTGTTTTTTAAGATAAAGTTTCACTCCTGATGACCAGGCTGGAGTGCAATAGTGCAATCTCAGCTCACCGCAACCTCTGCCTTCTGGTTCAAGGGATTCTCCTGCATCAGCCTCCCGAGCAGCTGGGATTACAGGTGCCCAGCACCACACCTAGCTAATTTTGTATTTTTAGTAGAGATGGGGTTTCTCCATGTTGGTCAGAGTGGTCTCAAACTCCTCACCTCAGGTGATCTGCCCACCTCGGCCTCTCAGAGTGCTGGGATTACAGGCATTAGCCACTGTGCCCAGCATATATTCTTTTTTCACTGTTTTTATCATCTTTATTATTATACAAGTAATTCATTCTCAATGTTTTTTAAAAATTTCAACAAGAATGAAGTATATAAGGTAAAAGGCAGAAGTCCTTCTCTTTTCCAAAATGGGAGTTAGAATATGTCCTTGAAGGCTGGGCTCAGTGGCTCATGCCTGTAATCCCAGCACTTTGGGAGACTGAGGTAGAAGGATTGCTTGAGCCCAAGAGTTCGAGACCAGCCTGGGCAACATGGTGAGACCTTGTCTCCACACACACACAAAAATAAAAATTAGCTAGGTGTGCTGGTGAGCACCTCTAGTCCCAACTGTTTAGGAGCCTTAGGTGGGAGAATCACGAGCCCATGAGGTTGAGGCTGCAGTGAGTCATGATTGCACCATGCACTCCATTCTAGGTGACAGAGTGACACCTTATCTCAAAAAGAAAAAAAAGGATACATCCTTGAGATTCCCATAGTGTGCATTAGATGTTTGGTCATTTTTTTACATTTCAGTTTTGAAATAGATGTTCAATAATAAATATGATAAATAAGTGATATTCTTCAATAAGACATTATAGTCAGATTGTTTGTTTGTTTGTTTGTTTATTTTGAGACAGAGTATCTTTCTTGTTGCCCAGGCTGGAGTGCAGTGGTGCAGTCTCGGCTCACTGCATCCTCTACCTCCCAGATTCAAGCAATTCTCCTGCCTCAGCCTCCCAAGTAACTGGGACTACAGGCGCCCGCTTCTATGCCCAGCTTGTTTTTTTGTATTTTTAGTAGAGACAGGGTTTTACCATGTTGGCCAGGCTGGTCTCAAACTTCTGACCTCAGGTGATCCATCTGCCTTAGCCTCCTAAAGTGCTGGAATTACAGGTGTGAGCCACTGCACCCTGGCTATAGCCAGATTATTTCTATACTGTAGATCTGTTCATGTGTACTCTTAGTCACTTTTAATTATTTAAAGGATATTTTGAAAGCAATAGATGTATTTTGGGGATCCAAGCGGTCCCTCTCATTGTCAAAAGGATCTTTGGATAAAACTACCAGCCTTCTCTTAAAAGAAAAAGAAAAAAGCCACCTGGGCTCTGGGCCAACCATGGCAGGTGAAAGCATGCCAGTGTGTAGAGTGAAGAGATCTAGCCATCTTGACATGCCCAAACAAATCACACTAGCTCTTCCACCCTCTTCCTTTCAGAGAAGAGTTTTCATTTCTGGCAAAAGAGCTGAGTGGAGGGAAGGCAAAAGCCCGGAAGGGGGAAGGTAGATACAAGATGAAATTGTTTTCACAAAGTTTCAAACTGAGCAGGATTACAAGTCTTAACTTGTCGGGGACTGAATGTCTATCTCATTCTCAGATTTCTACCTCAAATAAAATAAGCTGAGAAACCATTAACTGAAAATAATGCTATCCCTTGAAGGATCATCTAATTGGACCTGGCATGGAAATTTGGAATACAGTCCTGTGAAGTTTATCATCTCCATTTGTGTCCTGGAAAAAAGAAGATTTCTTTTACATCCTGACCTGGTTTCTGTACCACTTAATTAACAAATAAGCATTTAGAGAATGTCTCTCATATATGCTATCTCAGTAAATTCTAGAAGTAGTTTTGGGAAGTAGACATTATCTCCATTTTTAAAACTTCTTATTTGAGATGTAATTTACATACCTAAAATTCACCCAATTAAAACATGCAAGTCAATGGCTTTTAGTGTATTTAAAGAGTTGTGCAACCATCACCACTATCTAATTTTAGAACATTTTAATCATTTCATATCCATCAAAAGTCACTTCCCCTTGCTCACTCCCCCAACCTCTGGCAACCACTGATCTATTTTTTAGTCTCAATGGATTTGCCTATGCAGGACATTTCATATAAATGGAATTATATAATATGTGGTCTTTTTTGTCTGGCTCCTTTCAATTTAGCATAATGTTTTTGAGTTTTCCTTTTTATGAATTCATTCATTTTTATGACGGAATAATATTCCATTCCATGGTATTGCTTAGCCATGTTTTATTTATCCAGCTTGTTAATTGGTGGAAAATTGAGTTGTTTCCACTTTTTGCCTATTATGAATCGTGTTGCTATACATATTTGTGTACAAGTTTTTGTGTGAACATGTTTTCATTTTCCCTGGGTGTGTGTGTGTGTGTGTGTGTGTGTGTGTGTATGTATATACACACTAGGAGTAGAATTGCTGGGACATATAGTAAGTCTATGTTTAGCCTTTTGAGGAGCTGCCGGACTATTTTCCAAAGCAGATATACCATTTTACATCCTTACTAGCAATGTATGAGCGTTACAGCTTTTACACAGCTTTGCCAATACTTGTTATTGTCTTCTTATCATAGCTATCAAAGTAAAGTAAAATATAGAGATGGATCTCTAAATTTAAAACATCTTATTTGAGAAGCAAGAATTGTAATTTGGGGCATACACATAGACCCGGTGGTCTTCCATATGTCTGAAGAACAATGAGGAAAAAAAAAAAAAGGCCAGGCACGGTGGCTCACACCTGTAATCCAAGCATTTTGGAGGCCAAGGCGGGCGGATTACCTGAGGTTGGGAGTTCAAGACCAGCCTGACCAACACGGTGAAACCCCGTCTTAAAAACAAGAACAATTAAAAGGTTGGAGGTTTTGTAAAAAGGAGAAATGTTACATATTGTTCTGGAGAAAGATCATAGGCACTAGTAAAGTTTTGGAGACCTGGCAAGCTCTGATTAATGAGTGACAGCAGTGGGTAAAATGAGTCTTAGAGTCACAGCAGGTTTGTTTCAGTAGCTATTAGATGAAACTGGCTTTAGGCTACAACAGGCAGTTTCAAAAAGCAGGCTCATAGGGAATTATGTTTTTGGAGCAATGTTATGTGCCCTGTGTTTTTTTCCCTGACCTCTCAACTCTATTTTAGTTGAATATGACAGGCATGACCCAATTCATATGATCCACTTTCCATTTTCCCCTTTTGATTGAGATCTTTTTTTGAAAGCATTGCCGATTAACTACTTATAAGTTAGCTTAATTGTCCCTTGGAGCTAGGATGGACCTGTTCTGCTTGTCTCTGTCCCACATCAGCGAGGAAGTATGGGGGCTTATGTCGGGGACCTGGGTCACATTTGAGTAACAGAGTCCAGAAGGAAAAGTGTTCTTAGGGTACGTTGGTCTAGAGTCATTTATCAAATTCCATCTTAACAGTTCTATAAGCATTAGCAATCATCTCAAAGGATTGGGTTAACATTATTTTGTTAGGAGAGCTGGCATTATAAAGATTAGACAAGCAATAAGAACAAAACTGGCCGGTCACAGTGGCTCACACCTATAATCCCAACACTTTGGGAGGCTGAGGCAGGAGGATCTCTTGAGCCCAGGAGGTCAAGGCTGCAGTGAGTTATGATCACACCACTGTGCTCCAGCCCTGTCTGGAGTGGCGGAGTGAGACCCTGTCTTAAAAAAGAAACAAACAAAAAACCAAGCTTAAAAGTTATAATATTAAAAATAATTAACAACAATATAATAAATTTAGTTTGTAAAATGGCTTTGAACTAACAGCCCAAGACTAAGGTAAACAAACTAAACAAATTAAAAGACCATAGTGGAAACTGGGTGAGACTTATAGTTGTCATTAAGTAGTATTTTATGACTCACTTGAATTAAACAGAGAATTGCCAACTTCAGAAAAGGGACCGATACAATTTGAACAGTAGGTTGTGTTAGGGATATTGTCTAAGTTGTCTGCTAGTGGACTACAAGGATCTTTCTCCCTCTCTCTCTCTCTTTCTTTCTTCCCCTTTCTTTTTTTTTGCCGTAAAGCAGGGATATTTTATTCTAGGAAATGGAAAACAACAACAAAAAAAAACAGGTAACACATCTTTCCATATACCATTCTAATTTAACTGACATTAATTCAGAAAAGCCAGAGCAGATATACATGTGCATATGCATAAATATGTATATGTATATACATACACATAGACATATTTTCAGATTTTAATCTCATTGGTATTCATATATTGACTACCTGATTTTTAAAATAATTATTTGTAGCTTCCCACATCTCGTAGTTGTCTATGCAGTCTCTCTTTGCTGTCTGCTTCAGTTTCTAGTGCTGTACATATCTACATCTTCTGGTGGGACTGCCTGTGATTCATGAGCTTGGGGTCAGGCATAAACTGTGTAGCACCTGAGCTGGATTCTGATTTGATCTGACTACAAGGATTTTTTTTTTTTTTTTTTTTTTTTTT
>NW_016107433.1:2326928-2329011 GCF_001604975.1 Cebus imitator
CGCCACCATGCCCAGCTAATTTTTTGTATTTTTAGTAGAGACGGGGTTTCACCATGTTGACCAGGATGGTGTCGATCTCTTGACCTCGTGATCCACCCGCCTCGGCCTCCCAAAGTGCTGGGATTACAGGCTTGAGCCACCGCGCCCAGCCGATGGTGAAATTTTAATTATAGCATCTTATAAAATGAAAAGAGGAGTATTAAGGGGATTAAGAGTCTCATGATGATATGGAGTCTTGTTTTGACATCTTAGGAAAAGTTGTTTGCAGCATGGAAAAGACAACTTCTCATCCTGGTTTGTAGTTTGAATGTCACTGGTTAGGGCATTGGACAGTTTGGTGAACTTCATATGTGACCTATACATTCGACCATCAGGTATAAAACTTGTCTATAAAAATTTCTCTAGTTTTAGCTTATAGAGTTTTGGGAACAGAACAATACCCGTTTTAGTAATTTTATGGAAGAAACTTGGATTGTAGGAACTTAGGAGAATTTAGGACCTAGACTACTCAAAAATAGATAACAATAACTGGAAAACAATGTACAGAGTTATATTCTAATTACAGGTGTATTATAGCTTTCCTTTATGAACATAATTTATTTTTACATTGAAAAATAAAATATTTCCCATTGAAATATAGGAATCTCACATTTAAACGATCTTGAGGCTAGGAAGCCAAACCAAGGCAGACTTTACATTTATTTATAGTCTTAAAGTTTCTGGGCCTGCCAGAAAGTAACAGTTTTATTTACTTACTATAAGGCTGGGAACCCTTGAAGTCAGGCATTTTATGTATATTTTTAAATATGACATTTTAGTCAAAGCCTTGGTAATAAACCATCGTTTAAGAGCAGAATTTTATTGGATTTATGTAAATAACCATATTGTCCTGAGAATATTTAGAAATAGTTTTTGAATTTTGGAGGGATTAAGTAAAGAAAAGAAAAACATGTTTTTATCGTTGTTTACAAAAGTACACTTTATCAAATGTTGGAAATTATACATAGCTTAAGAGAAAATATTTTTAAATGAGGGAAACAAAATATTTGCCTAAAGTAACAATGTTTTAAATAAAAGTCATAAAACATTAGTTACTTAATCTCATAATTAACTTTCGTTTGATGAATCTGTTTTTTTTTTTTTTAATTAGAGTTTTGGAAATTTTTATTGAGTCTGTTGATTTTAAAGTTATCAGAGCCGGGCATGGTGGCTCACACCTGTAATCCCAGCACTTTGGGAGGCTGAGTTGGGTAGATCACTTGAGGTCAGGAGTTTGAGACCACCCTGGCTAATACGGTAAAATCCCATCTCTACCACAAAGTACAAAAATTAGCCGGACATGGTGGTGCGTTCCTGTAGTTCCAGCTACTTAGGAGGCTGGGGTGCGAGAATCGCTTGAACCTGGGAGGTGGAAGCTCCAGTGAGCCAAGATAGTGCCACTGCAATCCAGCTTGAGTGACAGAGCAAGACTCTGTCTCTGAGGAAAAACAAAAGACAATTTAGATTTGATTTTTGGGGAAGTTTCTCAAAGATGTTAAAAGGCTGAAAACATTTGATGAAGACAGAATTACAGCTGGGCATGTGGCATGTGCCTGTAGTTCCAGCCACTTGGGAGGTTGAAGTGAGAGGATTTCTTGAGCCCAGAAGTTTGAGGCCAGCCTGGGCAACATAGGAAGACCGCCATCTCTCAGAAAGAAAGGAAAAAAAAAAAACAATAACAGAATTACAGGTTACTATAAAATAATAGCCATTTATTTAATCAGCGTGATAATCAAAAGACTTTAAAAGTAATGTAGAGCCAGGTGTGGTGGCTCACACCTGTAATCCCAGCACTTTGGGAGGCCGAGTCGGGTGGATCACCTGAGGTCAGGAGTTCAAGACCAGCCTGGCCAACGTGGTGAAACCCGTGCCTACTAAAAATACAAAAATTAGTCAGGTATGGTGACACGTGCCTGTAATCTCAGGTACTTGGGAGGCGGAGGCAGGAGAATCGCTTGAACCGGGAGGAGGAGGTTGCAGTGAGCAGAGATTGCGCCACTGCGCTCCAGGCTGGGCGACAAGAGTGAAACTCCGTCTCAAAAAA
>NW_016107433.1:2330651-2335303 GCF_001604975.1 Cebus imitator
AAAAGATCTCAGGAAGAAATAGCAGAAACAGAAACTATCTGTAGTTTAGAAGATAGCTGTTAAAGAAATAGACTTTAGAATTAAAAATTAAAAAGGATTTTATTAAGAGCAGATTAATATTTTAAGAAAACTTTATTTTTTATTGACAGCAAGAGAAAAAAAAAAAAGAAAAGAAAGCTTTATTTTTTTAAGTATAGAGGACCAGACTCTGGCCTTGTGTCAGTTTACCCCTAACACTAATTTTTAGTTTTTAGAAAAACATAAACAATTTTTTTTAAATCTCAGCTAACCCAATTATACATATAACTTTTTTTTTTTTTTTTTTTGGAGATGGAGTTTTGCTCTTGTTGCCCAGGCTGCACTGCAGTGGCACAATCTCAGCTCACTGCAACCTCCACCTCCCAGGTTCAAGCTGTTCTCCTGCCACAGCCTCCCGAGTAGCTGGGATTACAGGCGCCTGCCACCACGCCTGGCTAATTTTTGTATTTTTAGTAGAGACAGGGTTTCATCATATTGGCCAGGCTTGTCTCGAACTCCTGACCTCAGGTGATCTACCCACCTTGGCCTCTCAAAGTGCTGGGATTACAGGCATCACTGTGCCTGGTAAGATATATTTTTTATAATTTTTTTTTTACTTTAGACTTTTTATTATTTATTAAAACCCCTAGTCTGACTATTATGTGTGTGTGTGTGTGTGTATATATATAAACTTTTTTTTTTAAAGATGGCACCTCCCTGTGTTACCCAGGCTATTCCCAAAACCCTGGCCTCAAGCAATCTTCCTGCCTCTACCTCCCAAAGCACTGATATTACAAGCATGTGCCAAGGTGCCCAGCCTTAGTCTTATAATTTTTAAACTAATAGCATCTTAATATTAGCTATTTACCTAAGTAAAAACCTAAAAGTTAAATACATGGGTTTCTTGTTAATAACTCAGAAGACATCGCTGTTTTTACTAAATTAGTCATGTTAAATTAATCTTATTTATCAAATAATTATAATTGTATAAGTAAAGATCATTTTGTCTTAGGCTGGGTTTATAGCTTTGACTTTAAAACAACTGGCAATGGCAGATATAAAACTGACTGACCAGTAAAACCAGGTGAAAATATATGTTGACAATTTCAGAGACCTCTTACATTTTATTTTGTTAACAATTTAAAAAACAATTTATTTAGGTCATGTGAACTAAAAGAATATTTGGGTTAATTATGACATATTTTTTATGTGTGCCCATTTATCTAAACAAAGTTTTTTAAGGGATGGGCGTGGTGGCTCACGCCTGTAATCCCAGTACTTTGGGAGGCTGAAGCAGGAGGATGGCTTGAGCCCAGGAGTTTGAGACCAGCCTGGGCAAAAGACCCCAACACTACAAAAAATTTTTAAAAATACTGGGTATTGTGGCATACCCCTGTAGACCCACCTACTCAGTAGTTTAAGGCAAGAGAATTGCTTGAGCCTGGGAGGTCGAGGCAACAGTGAGCCATGTTTGCACCACTGCATTTCAACCTAAGTGACAGAGTGAGAACCTGTTAACAACAACAACAAAAACATTTTAAGGGATTTTTGTGCAATTATGCCAGATTTTATTATGTAGACATAACACATATACATATATATGTGTAAACATATTTAAACACACATTTATATAAAGGTCTTATAGCTTTTATTTTAGAATTTTAGTCATGAGATAGCTAAAAATATAAACTTACCAGTTTATAAAAAACATTTGGATCTAAATTATTTATTTTGCAAATTGGGATAAGGTTAAACTTTAGTATTTTATTTTAATAGGCTTTTTCTTTTTTTGAGGCAGTCTCACTCTGTCCCCGAGGCTGGAGTGCAGTGGTATAGTCACAACTCACTGCAACCTCTGCCTCCCAGGCGCAAGCGATTCTCCCACCACAGGCTCCTGAGTAGCTGGGACTACTGGAGTGTGCCAGCACATCCTGCTAATATTTCATAGTTTTTGTAGAGACAGGGTTTCACCATGTTGCCCAAGCTGGTCTTGAACTCCTGGGCTCAAGCAATCTGCCCACATTGGCCTCCCAAAATGTTGGGATTACAGGTGTCAGCCACCACACCTGGCCATTAATAGGCAATTTTTTTTTTTTTTTTTAATGGAGTCTCACTCTGTCTCCCAGGCTGGAGTGCAGTGGCATGATCTGGGCTTACTGCAATCTCTGCCTCCCGGGTTCAAGTGATTCTCGTGCCTCATCCTCTGGAGTAGTTGGGATTACAGGCGCATGCCACCATGCCCAGCTAATTTTTTGTATTTTTAGTAGAGATGGGGTTTCACCGTGTTAACCAGGATGGTCTCGATCTCCTGACCTCGTGATCCGCCTGCCTCAGCCTCCCAAAGTGCCGGGATTCAAGTGTGAGCCACCACACCTGGCCAATAGGCATTTTTTTAAAGGCTGCGAACCAAATTTTGGGTGAAGCAGTTTAAGTTAGTTATCAATATACTGGATTGGACAAAGAATAGTTAACTGTGAAACTGCGAGTGAGGAGGCCCAAAAGATAAGAGGTGTTTGTTTGTTTGTTTGAACAAATGTCTATATTTTCTTGGTCTCAATTTTTTGCCCTTGAAGATAAGAATCTCCTCATTCCTGTTAGTATGGTAAAGGGGTCTTTTATATGAAAATTTTATTTTTGCTTTTAAGATGCAGCATGAAGGTAAAATAATATTTTTTTAAAATATCTGCTAGTGGTTATATGTTTTTTACTTCTACAGTCAGTATGTTATGCCAGCATAGCTGAAGAGTTTTGGAAAAAGAGAGTTAGCTTAGAGCAAGAGAGAAAGAAGGAATTCTAAGAAGGGGAGGGTACAGCTCCAAAGAGGAGAGTCTCAGCCAACTTTGAGACAGTATTTTATAGCTAGTCAGTCTTTGAGTCTGGGTTGGGTTTTGTTTTTTAGCCTCAAGATACCCCTTGAGATATGAGTCTTATTTGGAATGTATGATTTTATTGCCATGGTCTTTTAGTTTAGTTTTAAGAACAACAGACTGCATGATCCCTATAATGTTTGAACATGTTACCAGCTGGAATCCCAAAATATATCTTGGCATGTCTTTGAACTTTGAGAGCCCATTTGTAATTAAACTTATCTAGGTGACTCGGTTTAATGTTGAATATACAAAAGCCAATTAAATGCAAGTGTTGAATATGCAAAAGCCAAATAAACACAAGTGCCGATGGAAAATAAAGTATGTACTTACCAATAAGAATGATAAGCTGCCTTTCCCAACTGCAGGGGAAAGTAAAAATCCTTTCACCCAGGCCTCAACCTGGAGGAAAAATCTCTCTTTACCCAGACCTCACAGCTGAAGTCTGCCTGGAGGAAAATAATCCTCCCCAACAGGAAATCTCCCAACCAGAGGGAGACCTCCCCAAACAAGAGAAGGAAAGGCCCTTCTGTAATTTGGGTAAAGTTCTGTTTTATTTGGGATTTTGTAACCCAAATAAAACAGAACTTTACCCAAATCAGGAAGGCCATCCAAGAGACTCACCAGGGGAAACCTAGGTGACTCATGGAAGAGAGGGTGCTCAAAGGACCCCAATGTGAGTACCTTATGTCATAGTTCCAAGGGCCAGTGATTTTTCCTAAGATGAGTCAGCTTTGGAATCCCACTTTTGACACCAAGTATGTCAAAATAAAATATGAGGACAAATCTCTAAATTTAAAACTTTTTTGCAGAAGCAGAAATTGCAATTCAGGGCATACATAGACTGGGTGGTCTTCCATATGTCTGAAGAACAAAGAGAAGTTTGGAGATTTGGCTGGGCACAGTGGCTCACGCCTATAATCCCAGCACTTTGGGAGGCCAAGGCAGCAGATCACTTGAGGTCAGGAGTTTGAGACCAGCCTAGCCAACATGGTAAAACCCCATCTCTACTAAAAATACAAAAATTAGCCAAGTGTAGTGGCGTACACCTGTAATCCTAGCTACTCTGGAGGCAAGAGAATCTTTTGACCCTGGGAGGTAGAGGTTGCAGTAAGCTGAGATCAGGCCATTACACTCCAACCTGGGCAACAGTCTTTTTTAAAGACTGTCTTTAAAAAAAAGAAGAAGAAGAAAAGGGAGAGTTTGGAGGTTTTATAAAAAGGAGTGTTATATATTGTTCTGGAAAGAAAGTTGATTGGCACTAGTAAAGTTTTGAACAGCTGGCAAGCTCTGACGAGTGACAGTGGTGGGTAAAACTGGTCTTAAGAGTTTGCAGCAAGTTTGTTTCAGTAGCTGTTAGATAAAATTGGTTTTAGGTTAGTTTTTAAAATTTCTTTTTTCTTTTTATTTTTTTTTATTTCTTGGTTTTAGGTTACAACAGGCAGTTTAAGCAGCCAGGCTTGTAGGGAATTGTACCTTTGGAGCAATGTTATATGCACTACATGCTTTGTTTCCCTGGCCTCTCAACTCTATCTTAGTTGGGTATAACAAGAATGACCAAATAGGTAAGATCAACTTTCATATAGCCATCCTAATGGGTGTGAAGTACTATCTCATTGTGATTTTGATTTGCACTTCTTTCACTACCAGTGATGTTGAGGATATTTTTATGAGTTCATTGTCCATTTGTAAGTCCTCTTTAGAGGAGTGTCTATTCAGATTCTTTTTCTTTGCCTTCTTTTTTTTTTTTTTTTTTTTTTTTTTTTT
>NW_016107433.1:2336076-2339203 GCF_001604975.1 Cebus imitator
AAAAAAAAAAAAAAAAAAAAATTCAGAACAATACTGTTTTTTATGGAGCTCTCAGGACTATGAAAGATGGGTGGGCAGGATTTAGACAGTCAAATGAGTGTGAAGGGATTGAAGCTGAGGGAAAAGCAAAGGTAGGAAGATGTTTAGGAGGAGGGCCAGATCAGGTGCGGTGGCTGCCGCCTGTAATCCCAGCACTTTGGGAAGTCAAGGTGTGCAATCACTTGAGCCCAGGAATTTAAGACCAGCCTGGGCAACATGGTGAAACCCTGTCTCTACAAAAATTTTAAAAATTAGCCAGGTGTGGTGGTGCCTGCCTGTAGTCCCAGCTACTCTGGAGGCTGAGGCGGGAGAATCGCTTGAGCCCAGGAGGTCAAGGCTGCAGCAAGCTGTGATCGCACAACTGCACTCCAGTCGGGGTGACATAGACCCTGTCTCAAAAAAATAAATAATGGGGCAAATATAAAGTATAAAGGAAGGGAAGTAGTTCAGGTTGTTAGTGGAGCAAAAGGGGCATGAAGGCAAGGGATGGGAGTCAGTATCTTCATCTCCCATTTTTCAGACAAAAAACCCAAGGCTCGGAGGTTACTGGTTGGCCAACCTGTATGTGATGGAGGCTAGATTCAACTTCAAAGCCAAGGCCCTTACACGTTTCTGTACTTCCTTCCTTTCTTCATTTCATTTTCTCACCTTTGTTGAAACACCATGTCCTCTGCACTTGCAAATAGTAAAATCAAGCTGTGGAACCAGTGGATCATGACATTTTTAGTGAAGCAATTACATACTTCTTAATTTCATGGTTTCTGGGGCTCATTTAAAGTCATTCGCCTCCTATTCATATAGACTAGCTGTCACAAAGGCAGGATTCACAACCCAGAAGGCAGTTTGAGATACCTCCAGGTAAAAGAGTCAGTTGCTTAAATGTCTACTTTATAAGCTATTAAGGAGGTCTAAGTACCTTCCCTGCAGAACAGTTATTAAATGTTGCCCTGGAGCCACCCTTTCTCTAGTAAAGTTGGAATTTGAAGGCAAGTTAAGAGGACAGAGTAGTGACAGAACTTGTAAAACAGCAAGTCCCCCTTCAGACTTCTTAAATACAGCGTCCCACACTCTGTATGGAATCCATGGTTTTACTGGAGCCACATATCAGGGGAGTCGGGGGGTGGAGGGGTGGGCACCCTTCTTTTGCTTTTCCCTCCCCAACTAAAGGGCAAGCAGCCTATGTCACCCTTCATCTCAAATGCAAATTAAAATCCCTGATCTTACCAGATGTGATTAAGATGATCCATGAAGTTGTTCACACACTTAGTAAGCCCAATTATATTTTTTATTAACTCTGACATAGTTCCTTTTGTTGCTGAATCATAACTTTAATATTTTTAACTGAATGAAGCATCAATTACCCCCCTCTGGTCACGTTGAGATCTTGGCAGTGGTAGAAAAAGTACACTTAAATGGTGTCTGTACAGTTTTGGCCGCTCGTTTTTAGATTTTTACCTTAGGCTTTTTTGCTTCCTGACCTTGTGGTATCTCTGGTGCCCCTGAGGAGGATTGATTGTTGGGAATGAATTGAGCCTCAGGGAATGAATCATAGACCTTGAGCTACCAAAGACCTAGTTAGGTCATCTCTATCCACCTGCTGGGACATATTGCTAAGGTTTTTCTTTCTTAGGAAAAAGCTGTTTTAGAATCACTTTTGTACTGTGTATTCAACTTTTGTTTTCCACTATCGATAACCTTTAAATAGGGAGAAAAATAGAATTGTAAAATATTATCTTTGGCCCTTAGGTAGGTTTTTTTTCCTTAGTGTACGCTTTTTTTTTTTTTTCCGAGACGAGTCTTGCTCTGTGGCCCAGGCTGGAGTCCAATGGCACAGTCTTGGCTCACTGCAACCTCCACCTCCTGGGTTCAAGCGATTCTCCTGTTTTAGCTTCCTGAGTAGCTGGGGTTATAGGCACGCACTACCACACCTGGCTAATTTTAGTATTTTTAGTAGAGAAGGAGTTTCACCATGTTGGCCAGGCTGGTCTCAAACCCCTGACCTTGTGATCTGCCTGCCTGGGCCTCCCAAAGTACTGGGATATTTTTCCTTAATGGCTTAAAATGTTTATTCATTCCCTCAACAAATATTTTATTATTATTATTATTATTATTGTTATTTTCTGAAACAGAGTCTCGCTCTATCTCCCTGGCTGGAGTGCAGTGGTACAATCTTGGCTAACTGCAACCTCTGCCTCCTAGGTTCCAGTGATTCTCCTATCTCGACCTCCTGAGTAACTGGGATTACAGGCACCCACTACCACACCCGGCTATTTTTTTGTATTTTCAGTGGAGACAGGTTTTGCCATGCTGGCCAGGCTTGTCTTGAACGTCTGACCTCAGGTGATCCACCCACCTTAGCCTCCCAAAGTGCTGGGATTATAGGCATGAGCCACCGTACCTGGCCTCAACAGATATTTATTGAGCACTGCTATGTTTGAGGGTGCCATACGAGGTACAGCGCTGAGAAAAACAGTCATGTCCTGCCTTCATGGAGTTTACAGTTGGAGAAGAACAAATGATAAAAAAAATTACACAAATGTAAAACGTGGTTTTGACACTGCTCTAAAGAAAAGGTACATGGTGTTCTCTCACTATCCTGTTTAACTTCCCTTCAGATTTTAACTTTGCTAGAGAAAGGGTGGCTCTAGGGCAAAATTTAAATAACTGTTCTGTAGGGAAGATACTTACACCTCCTTAATAGCTTATAAAGTAGACATTTAAGCAACTGACTCTACCTGGAGGTATCTCATACTGCCTTCTTCATTGCAAAACCTGCCTTTGTGACAGCTAGTCTATATGAACAGGAGGAGATCCGCTGGCTAGGTGCTGTGGCTCATGCCTGTAATCCCAGCACTTTGGGAGGCCGAAGTGGGCTGATCATGAGGTCTGGAGATTGAGACTATCCTGGCTAACATGGTGAAACCCTATCTCTACTAAAAATACAAAAATTAGCCGGGTCTGGTGGTGGGCACCTGTAGTCCCAGCTACTCAGGAGGCTGAGGCAGGAGAATCGCTTGAACCTGGGAGGCGGAGGATTCAGTGAGCGGAGATTGCACCACTGCACTCCAGTCTGGGGGAAAGAGTGAGA
>NW_016107433.1:2339254-2341904 GCF_001604975.1 Cebus imitator
AATAGAAGAAGGACTTGAAATGAGCACCAGAAACCATGAAATTAAGATATATTTAGTTGATTCACTAAACATGTTTTAGGGACATTTTCCCTGACAGTGAGGGGAAGGAGGCAGTGACCCATCAGTTAAGATGTGTGGGTAATTAGGAATTAATCTAGTAAAGAAGGGAAGGAGGCTGGGTGTGGTGGCTCACGCCTGTAATTCCAATACTTTGGGAAGCCAAAGCGGGTGGATCACTTCAGGTCAGGAGTTCAAGACCAACCTGACCAACATGGTGAAGCCTCTTAAAAAAAAAAAAAAAAAATTTGGGTGTGATGTCGTGTGCCTTTAATCCCAGCTACTCGGGAGGCTGAGGCAGGAAAATTGCTTGAACCCAGGAGGCAGAGGTTGTAGTGAGCCGAGATCGCACCACTGCACTCCAGCCTGGGCGACGGAGTGAGAGTCTGTCTCAAAAAAAGAAAAAAGAAGGGAAGGAAGAGAGTTGCAGGATGTGGAACAGCAAAGTAGCAGGACTGCGGCAGGGAGGAGCAGGAGACAAGAACTGCATGAACGCCTGTGCCCTCTAGACCCTTAGGATCAGTGAGGAGGGGGTGGGTGAGTGGGCTTGGAGCATCAGGCAACCCACTCTAACCAGATGACTCTGCTTTTCTCTCTTTCATCAAGCCCTCTCTATTTTGTTTGTTTGTTTGTTGTTTGTTTGTTTTTGAGATGGAATCTCACTCTGTTGCCCAGGCTGGAGTGCAGTGGCGCGATCTTGGCTCACTGCAACCTCCGCCTCCCGGTTTCTCCTGTCTTAGCTTCCTGAGTAGTTAGAATTACAGGTGTGTGCCACCACGCCTGGCTAATTTTTTTTTTTTCTTTACACTCCAACATAAGTTGTCATGCTCTGGCTAATTTTTGTATTTTTAGTAGAGATGGGGTTTCACCATATTGGCCAGGATTTTCTCCATCTCCTGAACTCGTGATCCTCCCACCTCGGCCTCCCAAAGTGTTGGGATTACGGGCGTGAGCCACTGCACTAGCCCCATCAAGCCCTCTCTTAAGATTTCATGGAAAAACAAAGTTCTCCTGCTTAAAAGAAACTTAAAAAAAAGAAAGATTTGAGAACTTCACTGTCAGACCATGTACCTGCTTAGCGAGAAAGTTTTATACCACGTTTCATGTGTGATGCCACACACACCCCCTTCCTCACCTTTTCACCACTGATGGAGAACTCAGTCTTGCATGAAATACAATGAGAATGTTTGGATACCATTACAAATATCTGATCTTGCTTGTCCAACACACAGCCCTTAACCATTATGAAAAACTGTCCTAATTGCAGATGAAGAAGGTAAAACGTTATGGCGTTATTTTAGGTCAGTGGGTTTTAAGTAATTTTTTAGCAGTGGAATCCATTTTCAAATGAGATCCAACATGAAGACATCAAAAACTCAGGTGATTTTTGTTTTCTTCTTTGTGCCTTTTATATTTTTCACATTTTCTAATACGAACATGTATTGCTTTTATAATAAGAGAATGTTTTTTAAATTACATGACTATTTAGGGAAACGGAATTGTTTCATGATAACAAGGTTCAGGGACTAGTACAGACTGAAACAGATGGCTTCCCTCGATGTAATACCCCCTGTTGACCTTTTCACAACTAGGGATTACTATAGCACAGAGTGACCATGGCCTTTTCACTGTGAAATTATATAATGACAGCAGAAACCTAACTGACAAACAGATGTTTTTCCCAAGTGGAGCTTTTCTTAATGAAATAGTTGGTTAGAAACCAGACCATAATAATAACTTGTCTATATTTAGTTTGTAAAGTGATTCAGTTTGCAAAATTATTGTCAGAGAATACTAATTAGATAAAATTGAACGTATCTATTATTTGTCTTGCAATTCAGCAACCAGATGGTTAAGCTAGCAGCAGAATTTCATCCAGGATGTATCTACCCAGATGCCATTCATAACAGAGGATATACAAGGAAAATGACAGCTCACACAGTAATCCTGCTCTACTCCTCACTGTGACTGCAGTGGCACAGTGGTGTTTGATCTTTCACTTGTACTTATTAGAAGCTGTTACTTGCAACACTTATTAAGATACTGAGACGTTCAGTTGGGTCACTGGGTCAAAAATTATATGTGAAAATGAATTCAATTTAAATTATTCAGTGAAACATCAGTATAAAGGAAAAGGATTTGGGAGTGAATATACTTGTTTAAGATGATATAATTTATCAATGGAAAGTCTGATATACTGTTACTAATACAAAGAAACCTTAACATGCAGCATATTTTTCAGGTAGATTAAAACATTAAATCTTAAATTCAAACTACATATATTCTAGAAAAAAAATAGATCTCTGCCTTCCACTTCCAGTAATAATGAGATAACTCAGATAAAAATAACTATTATATAGTCCAGGCGAGGTGGCTTACACCTGTAATCCCAACACTTTGGAAGGCCGAGGCAGAAGGATCACCTGAGGTCAGGAGATCGAGACCAGCCTGGCCAACATGATGAAACCCTATCTCTGCCGAAAATAACGAAAGTTAGCCAGGCGTGGTGGTGGGCCTGTAATCCCAGCTACTTGGGAGGCTGAGGCAGGAGAAATGCTTGAACTCGGGAGGCGGAGATTTCAGTGAGCTGAGA
>NW_016107433.1:2343176-2345437 GCF_001604975.1 Cebus imitator
AAAAAAAAAAAAAAAGGGTGACATTTGGCCAGGTGCAGTGGCGTCTGCCTATAATCCCAGCACTTTGGGAGGACAAGGCGGGCAGATTGCTTAAGCTCAGGAGTTTGAGACCAGCCTGGGCAACATGGTAAAACCCTGTCTCTACCAAAAATACAAAACGTTAGCCAGGCATAGTTGTATGTGTCTGTGGTCCCAGCTAAACAGGAGGCTGAGATAGGAAGATCACTGGAGCCTGGGAGGCAGAGGTTGTTGTGAGCCAAGATCATGCAAATGCACTCCAGCCTGGGTAACAGTGAGAACTTGCCTCAAAAAAAAAGAATGAAAATGTTTAGAAGAGTATCTATAGTAGTTCTGTTTAAGAAAGCCTATGAAATCTTTTCCGTACTGAATCATTATGCAAATACTTCTTGGTCGCAGGGACAGCCCTCAGTTGAAGAACTTTAGGGCTTTTTGCAACATCACTTACCTCTCCAACTCCAGGAAGCCCCGCTCATCCCACAGCCTTTTTTCACTCCTCTACCCCTAAGCCTTCATTATGCTCAGAACTTGCAGTATTAACCACCCTGTCTTGTGATCATTGGCTAATTTGTCTCCTCTCTCTAGACAGGCATTGTCCTATTATATTTTTATAAACTAGTGACAGTACCTAACACATAATAGGTACTTTATAAATATGTGAATACATGGAAGAAATTCTTCCCTATATTCTAAAGCTGTTTCCAAACTTTGACTTATTTTATAACTGCAAATTACTTCGATATACTTTGATATAACTGTTTTTGTTTTTTAAAAATTGATCTTTTCCCCCTCTTTTTAACTGAAGTAAATTATAAAAGATATTCTTTATATTTCTACCGTTCCAAGTAATAATATTCTATTAGAGTTTTAAATGCTATCATTGGACACCACCTCAGATTATCTAGTGTAAAAGCCAAGCCAGCTGAGGGAGTAAGCTTCCTTCATCCCACCCTAAAAAAGACTTAAAATAAAGTTGTTCACAATAAAACATATGTGTACATATTTATTTAAAGAATGGCCAGGCCAGGCACAGTCGTTCACACCTGTAATCCTAGCACTTTGGGAGGCTGAGGTGGGCAGATCTCTTCAACCCAGGAGTTCGAGACCAGTATGACCAACATAGTGAAACCCTGTCTCTACTGAAAAATTTATCTGGGTGTGGTGGCACGCGCCTGTAATCCCAGCTACTTAGGAGGCTAAGACAGGAGAATCACTTGAACCCAGGAGGCGTAGGTTGCAGTGTGCCGAGATTGGTCCACTGCACTCTAGCCTGGGTGACAGAGAGACTCTGTCTCAAAAAAAAAATAATCTTTCTTGGGATATAATTCACATATCATACAATTTACCCTTTTAACATGTATAATACAATGGTGTTGAGTATATTCACAGAGTTGTTCATCCATTACCCCTATCAACTTTAGAATATTTTTATTATCCTAAAAAGAAACTTACTCTTCTGGCCAGCCATGGTGGCTCATGTCTGTAATCCCAGCATATTGGGAGGCTGAGGCAGGCAGATCATGAAGTCAGGAGTTCAAGACCAACCTGGCCAACATGGTGAAACCCTGTGTCTACTAAAAATACAAAAATTAGCCAGGCATGGTGGCAGGTGCCTAGAATCCCAGCTACTCGGGAGGCTGAGGCAGGAGAATTGCTTGAAACCAGAAGATGGAGGTTGCAGTGAGGTGAGATCTTGCCACTGCACTCCAGCCTGGGCAAAAGAGTGAAACTCCGTCTCAGAAAAAAAAAAAAGAAACCTCTCCTTATCCTTCACTGCTCTGTCTTCCCATATCCCACATAAGTCATTTTTGTTTTACTTTGTTCTTTATACTTTTCTGTAGTATTTGAATCTTTTAACATGACCATGTATTATTTATTCCATCAAGAAAAAAACCTCTTAAACCAGGCATGGTAGCTCACACCTGTAATCCCAGCACTCTGGGAAGCTGAGGCAGTTCAAGCCCACCCTGGACAATGTGTCGAAACCCTATCTCTACAGAACATGCAAAAATTAGCCAGGAGTGGCCAGGCACAGTGGCTCATGCCTCTAATCCCAGCACTTTGGGAGGCCTAGGCAGAGAATCACCTGAGGTCAAGAGTTCAAGACCAGCCTGGCCAACATGGCGAAACCCCATCTTTACTAAAAATACAAAAATTA
Organism: Cebus imitator; assembly: GCF_001604975.1. NCBI lineage: Eukaryota > Metazoa > Chordata > Mammalia > Primates > Cebidae > Cebus > Cebus imitator. The sequence continues at coordinate 2,345,353 of NW_016107433.1, forward strand.
GCTGGGCATGGTGGCAGGTGCTTGTAATCCCAGCTACTTGGGAGGCTGAGGCAGGAGAATCACTTCATCCTGGGAGGTGAAGGTT
>NW_016107433.1:2345934-2350292 GCF_001604975.1 Cebus imitator
AGAGATGGGGTTTCACCATGTTGACCAGGATGGTCTCGATCTCTTGACCTCGTGATCCACCCGCCTCGGCCTCCCAAAGTGCTGGGATTACAGGCGTGAGCCACCGCGCCCAGCAAAACTATTCTTTTGATTGCAGAAACAAATTTTTTTTAGAGGCTTTCCCTCTATTTTTAGGTGTCCAGGCTGAGCACAATGGCTTACACCTGTGATCCCAGCACTGTGGGAGACTGAGATGGGGAGGATTACTTGAGACCAGGAGTTCAAGATCAGCCTAGCCAACATAGCAAGGTCCTGTCTCTACAAAGAATTTCTTAAATATTAGTAGGGTGTGGTGGTGCTTACCTGTGGTCCCAGCTACTCAGGAGCCCCAGGCAGGAGGATCATCTGAGCCCAGGAGTTCAGTTTTGCAGTGAGCCATGATGATTCCACTGCACTCCAGCCTGGGTATCAGAGTAAGACCCTGTCTCTAAATTTAAAAAATACGTGTCCTGTTATATCTCACTAAACACAGGATTTTAACCTGAGGGTTTAATGTCAAGTTAACCCCTGTGTAGAACCCTAGAGATTACCTGATTAGGTTGGATAACTCCTTGAAATTATAGGCAGTGTGTATTTTCATATTTTAGGAGAGAAAAAATTGTTTGGAAGGTTTTTATAATAGCTCTATTTGGTTTCCATGTGGCACTACAGTTTTAAGTCCTGCATATCATGGTTGCTCATTTCACAATGATCACTTTTTCCAAGCCACTGCTAGCCTGGAGCACCCATCACAAAGACTTGCCTAATCGTCTCATGACGACATCTCTTAGGCTTAAATAAGGAAAAAAAGGAGAACTGAGGAAGTTTCCACCATGCCGCTGTCACTGGTGCCCCAGACACAGGGCACATCTCCTAGCCCACCAAGCTTTTCTGAGGACACTTGGAGGATGTGAAAGATCAGCCCTGTCTTGTCAGAACTTTAGGTCAGGTGGCAACTCCCCCTGGGAGCCTTTGACTTTTTTCTCAACTAGTGAGAACCTGACAGGACAGTCAGCTCTGCTGATTGTGCAGCTTCTCTTGCATAGGCTTGAGGTGAAATGCCAGTAGAAAACTTAGGGAAAAAAGAAACCTGAAGTTCAGGTGGTTCTCCTCCTACCCCGACCACCCATCTCAGAGTTTTTAGGAGATGTGAGGAAGGTTTTGTTTTTTTATCTAAATTTGGCTGACAGAGAAGTACCCATTATTTTCTTGGATATCAGAAGCCCCTCTTTTCTTTTTACTGGTAGCTGTTTTTTTTTGATAGCATAAAGAGAATATTTATGCTTTTTCACTCATTGAAAGCTACATAAAGAAAATTAAATGAATGACACCTGGCTTCTTTATTTCTTAACCGTAATCAGCTGAATTATGTTTCACTGAATACTTAGGGCAGTGATTACTTTCAGTGTAGCAGTAATTACCGTTTGCTTTCCCTTCCTTTATGCCTTCAGTCAGTATTAGGGCAGCTTTTTTTTTTTTTTCCCCCGTACATACTCCAGAACCCATTGATTAATCATGGTGTTCTTAAGGCACAGTTTTCCTGACTTCTGCCCTCTCACTCCTTCCCCTCTGGATTCATCCACAGATATTTGATAAGGCAGCCCAGCAAGACTGACTATAAACTTTCCAGTGCTGTTTTTCAATTTATTTTATTTTAGAGTCTTTCTCTGTCTCTGTCACCCGGGCTGGAGTACGATCTTGGCTCACTGCAGCCTCCACCTCCCAGGTTCAAGCAGTTCTGCCTCAGCCTCCCTGGAAACTGGGATTACAAGTGTGCACCACCACACCTGGCTAATTTTTTTTATTTTTACTAGAGACGGGGTTTCACCATGTTGGCCAGGCTGGTCTCAAATTCCTGACCTCAAGTGATCCACCCACCTCAGCCTCCCAAAGTGGTGGGATTACAGGCAGGAGCCATCTTGCCCAGCTGTGTTTTTGGATTTGTTTCATTTTATTTGATTGAGTGTAGTAGAACAAGAGATTTAGGGGGCTTGCAATAGCCTCTAAAGATGTTGTGGAGTGGAGGTGTTTGAGAATCACTGGTTAGAAAACTGAAACTCATTAAAATCCAAGTGCTCCATTTTCTTTCATATGGCTTTTCCGTTATCCCGAATGTTGGCAGCACCTCAAGTTAGAATCATTCGTGAATTTCATTAGCATCACTACCTCCCTTTTCTACATGCTAAACAAAGATATCAACTAGGAACAAAGCAGTCCCTGTGAAGCCCAGCTAGCCCCAGTGGAGGATGCTGGCTGTGCACGTGGGATGCAGAGTTCCTCTTCTTATGCTGACCTTGAAGTCCATGAGAAAGGAGATTTTTTTGGAGTCAGGCTGACCTTAATACTTGAAACTGTGAGGTTTGCTATCTTGAGGGTTAGGATTTGCAAAGCTAATACCTGTATGATTCCGGTACTTATTTTCTCCAAGGCACTGCTGCCAGGTGGGCTGTCATATAGCAGAGTGATTGAGCATGCAGGTTTGCAGTCCTACCCTGCCACGTGGCAGCTTTGTCATCTTAGGCCATATTTTCCCCTCTTTGTTCCTCAACTCTTTGGGCCTCAGCTTCTTGCTCAAGAAATTACAGTGGTGTCTACTTCAAAGGATGGTTGGGAACATTAATGGATGAATGTATATAAAGTGCTTAGGGCTGTGCATGGCATATTGAAAACATTCAATATTAATATCTTTGCTGTTATGTTTTTATTTATTGATAATATTTCTGCTGGGCATGGTGGCTCATGCCTGTAATCTCAGCACTTTGGGAGGCCAAAGCCGGCAGAACACCTGAGGTTGGGAGTTCCAGACCAGCCTGACCAACATGGAGAAACCCTGTCTCTACTAAAAATACAAAATTAGCTGGGCATGGTGATGCATGCCTGTAATCCCAGCTACTCGGGAGGCTGAGGCAGGAGAATCACTTGAACCTGGGAGGTGGAGGTTTCGGTGAGCCAAGATCACACCATTCACTCCAGCCTGGGCAACAAGAGCGAAACTCCATCTCAAAAATAATAATAATATTTCATGATCCAAATGGCTTCCAGTAAATATGGCTGTCAGTAAATACAGATTATTCGCATGTTTTTACTTTTCTCTCCAAAATGGGAATTAGAAAATACCTTAAGGAAATATATTGGCATTATCTTAGTGTTCAGATATATTATTTGGATCCTGATTTAAAGAGATAGACACTGGGTGTGGTTCTTACAAATTTTCAAGAAAACAGTCAGTAATGGTTAAGAGAAGTGGTCAGGCACAAATAAATTTTCCTCCTGATTAAGAAAAGATAATCACCAATTTGTAATTGTCCTCTCTTGCAGCTCTAAGTCACAAAGATAATAAAGAATTCTGAAGAGAAGAAAATACCACCCTGTAGTAGGATGTTTCAGTAGCTCTTTAACCCTGTTTTTTCCCCAGGCCTAAGTAACATTCACTCATCCTGAATCTTTATAAATTTGTTGGGGCCTGTCCACAGTTAACACAACTTTGGAGCTTTAGAGAAACTAAATATCAAATTGGCATGCTAGACATTATCATTTTCTCTAATTACAAAGACAGCCCAGCTATTCAGTTGAGTTCCCCATACTTCCTTGATTTAATAACCAACTTCCCCAGTTTGTGCAACTTCCTGAATTCTTAGAGCTGAAATTATTGTTAGTTTCCATCATAATAGAAGGTCTCACCTGTGTAACAGCTAAAGTATCCTGCTAAAGGGTGGTATTTCCTTCTCTTTAGAGTACTTTATTTTCTTTGTGACTTAGATCTGCAAGAGAGGGCAATCACAGATTGGTGATTCTCTTTTCTTAATCAGGAGGAAAATTTCCTTGTGTTTTCCCACTTCTCTTAACCATCATTTGTTATTCTCTTGAGGTAGAGCTTCCACTAGAGATTAAGATGCATTTTCATATCCTCTTTCTAGTTTTTTAAATGCACTTATTCTTATTGATGACTTTGAACATAGTCTTTACAAAGTCAAAAAAGTGGGCAAATCACCTGAGGTTGGGAATTCGAGACCAGCCTGACCAACATGGAGAAACCTCGTCTCTACTAAAAATAAAAAACTAGCTGGGTATGGTGGCACATGCCTGTAATCCTAGCTATTCAGGAGGCTGAGGGAGGAGAATTGGTTGAACCCAGGAGGCGGAGGTTGTGGTGAGCTGAGATTGCACCATTGGACTCCAGCCTGGGCAACAAGAGTGAAACTCCATCTCAAAAAAAAAAGAAGAATCAAAAAAGCTTGTCCTTGCCCCTCCCTTGCCCCACTTTTTTTTTTTTTTTTTTTTTTTTTTTTTTTTTTTTTTTTTTTTTTTTTTTTTTTTTTTTTTTTTTTTTTTTTTTTTTT
>NW_016107433.1:2351807-2364605 GCF_001604975.1 Cebus imitator
ATCAAAATTTTTTGTTTCTTGAGTATCCTTCCACAATTATTCAATGAGTGTATAATAGTTGAATTCACTCTAGGTGGTTTTGCACCTTGCTTTTTACTTAACAGCAGATCTTACAATTAAATTTCATGACAGTTTTTTAAAAACATACTATTATTTTGTTTCCAGTCTTTTCTATTATGAATAGTGCTACGGTGATGATTTTGTACATAAGTAATTTCCTGCTTGTGCTAATATACCTATTAGGATAGATTTCTAGAGTAAAATTTCTGGCTTAACACAGAATTTAGACTTTTAAATGTAACACACCATTTTCTTATGAATGCAAGACATTCTATGAAATGCAAAACACTTTTCTACTCAGGTAAGGTAACAATTCATTTTCCCCCTCTTTCTACTCTCACCCTGCAGGGGCAACCAAAACAGATTTAGATAACTTGAGCCTGGGAGGTTGAGGCTGCAGTAAGCTGTGATTATTCCAAAATAAAAAATGAGGCCAGGTGCAGTGGCTCACACCTGTAATCCCAGCACTTCGGGAGGCCAAGGTGGGCAGATTGCCTGAGGTCAGGAGTTCGAGACCAGCCAGACCAACATGGTAAAACCCCATCTCTATTAAAATACAAAAAATTAGGTGGGCATGGTGGCACACGCCTCTTGTCCCAGCTACTTGGGAGGCTAAGACAGGAGAATCACTTGAACCCAGGAGGCAGAGGTTGCAGTGAACTGAGATTGTGCCACTGCACTCCAGCCTGGGCAACAGAGTGAGACTCCATCAAAAGAAGGAAAGAAAGAAAGACAGAGAGAGATAATTCACTGGTTTTTAGTTTATTTTCAGAGTATGTAACCATCACTACAGCCATTTTAGAAGTTTTTAAAATTTGAGACAGAATCTCCCTCTGTCAGAAAGGCTTGAGTGCGTTGGTGTTATGCTGGCTCACTAAACCTTGAATTACTGAGCTCAAGTGACCCACTTGCCTCTGCCTGTCAAGTAGTTAGGACTACAGGCATGCACCACCATGTCTGGCTAATTTGGTGGTTTTTGTTTTTTTGAGACAGAGTCTCAGTCTGTCACTCAAGCTGGAGTACAGTGGCATGATCTCAGCTCATTGCGACCTCTGCCTTCTGAGTTCAGGTGATTCTTTTGCCTCAGCCTCCCGAGTAGCTAGGATTACAGGCATGTGCCACCATGCCCTGGTAATTTTTTGTATTTTAAGTAGAGACAGGGTTTCACCATGTTGGCCAAGCTGATCTCAAACTCCTGACCTCAAGTGATCCGCCCACTTCAGCTTCCCAAAGTGCTGAGATATCAGGTGTAAGCCACTACGCCTAACCTATCTGACTAATTTTTAAAAATTTCATAGAGATGAGGTTTGGCTATGTTGCCCAGGCTGGAATTTTAGAACAGTAGTCCCAACCTTTTTGACACCACGCACCGATCTCATGGAAGACAGTTTTTCCATGGACAGGGCAGTGTGGGGAGGGTGGGGATAGTTTCAGGATGAAACTATTCCACCTCAGATGATCAGACGTTCTGTTCTTATAAGGAGCACGCAACCTAGATCCCTTGCATGCACAATTCACCATAGGGTTCACACTCCTGGGAGAATCTCATGCCTCTGCTGATCTGACAGGAGGTGGAGCTCAGGCAGTAATGCTCCCTTGCTGCTCACCTCCTGCTGTGGGGGCCCTTTCCTAACAGGCCATACGTGGTACCAGTCCTCGGCCTGGGGGTTGGGGTCCCCAGTCTTAGAATATTTTTATCACCCCAGAAGGAAACTTCGTAATTATTAGCAGTCACTCCCCACTTTTCAAACTACCCCAGCCCTAGGTAACCGCTAAATCTACTTTCCAACTATGTAGAGATTTGCCTATTCTGGACATTCATTTCAATGGAATTACACAATGTGTGGGTTTTTGTGTTTCTTACAGTTTTGTTGGCAGAAATACCTGTGAGTTTTGAGTGAGTAGGTGGTTTTCCGGGTTGCTACGGGTATTTTGGGAGGCTGTTGTCTGCCCAGGAGAAATGAGGCAGGTTAGTTTTGAAGAATGACTTAGCAGTTTCCTGGGATAGAGCCAGTTAGCAAAGACATTTTAGAATTAGACTGACTTTCCTGTTATGCAAGAGTACTAAGTAAAAGTACACGACACCCAAACTACTTTTACTGCCGAAGTTCTACAGAATCACTGAGCAACATGCTGTGGGATCATCTTGAAGTCAATGCTGTTTTGATCAAAATATGTTTGTGGCTTTTGAAAGGAAGTCTTTAGGGGGAAAAGACCAGTTATTTTACAAAGTTGATGGTCTGTTTGTTACATGTAGTTATTGTAATAACTTATCTTTTTTTTTTTTTTTTTTTTTTGAGACGGAGTCTCGCTCTTGTTGCCCAGGCTGGAGTGCAATGGCGCGATCTCGGCTCACCGCAACCTCCACCTCCTGGGTTCAGGCAATTCTCCTGCCTCAGCCTCCTGAGTAGCTGGGATTACAGGCATGCGCCACCATGCCCAGCTAATGTTTTGTATTTTTAGTAGAGACGGGGTTTCACCATGTTGACCAGGATGGTCTCGATCTCTTGACCTCGTGATCCACCCGCCTCGGCCTCCCAAAGTGCTGGGATTACAGGCGTGAGCCACCGCGCCGGGCCCTTTTTTTTTTTTTTTTTTTGAGACTGAGTCTCACTCTGTTGCCCAGGCTGAAGTGCAGTGCTGCGACCTCGGCTCACTGCAACCTTTCCCTCCTGAGTTCAACGATTCTCCTGCCTCAACCTCCTGAGTAGCTGGGACTGCAGGCACGCCACCACGCCTGGTATTTTTACTAGAGATGGTGTTTCACCATATTGGCCAGGCTGGTCTCAAACTTCTTACCTTGTGATTCAACCGCCTTGGCCTCCCAAAGTGCTGGGATTACAGGTGTAAATCACCACGCCCAGCCTTTTTTTTTTTTTGGAGACAGAGTTTTTACTGTTGTTGCCCAGGCTGGAGTGCAATGGCGCAATCTCGGTTAATGCAACCTCTGACTCCCAGGTTCAAGCAGTTCTCCTGCCTCAGCCTCCCAAGTAGCTGGGATTACAGGCATCCACCACCACACCCAGCTAATTTTTTGTATTTCGTAGAGACAGGATTTCACAATGTTGGTCAGACTGGTGTCAAACTCCTGACCTTAGGTGATCCACCTGCCTCAGCCTCTCAGAGCGCTGGGATTATAGGCATGAGCCACTGTACCCGGCCTAACATTTTTTTTTAGTTAATTCACCAATATTCTATACATTGCCTCCAAATGAAGCTCAGAATGCTTCTGTGAACTCTTGCCAGTTTGGATTCACTTTTACCTTCTCCATATCTAATCTGTTACACCACATCCTAAAACGCATAGCTATTTTCCTGCAATCAGAGCAGAAAGAGTTCTCTCTCACACAGTCATTTGGGTCTTATTGCCAAAGGGATTGATGTGTGATGTTTTCTTGAATCATGTGCTGACCCAGAAATTACCCCATTTTCAAGTCACAAAGGAATTATCAAGTGTGATGGGCCTAGGGTCATGTGAAGGTTATTATGGCCATTCTTCCACAGAGTGTCAAAGTACAGAAAGTTTTTTTGAAATAAATAAAAGTAGCCAAGAAAATCTCATCCCTTTCATTCTTATACAGTCTTAACCATCATGCATGACTCTCTTCACTGCCTGGTGAATAAAGGGGGAACTGCTGTTACTCTCCAGGGATTTATAAACTCATAGGTGGTAACTGTATCCTAGAAGGTAAAACTCAGCCAGCCAGCCATTTGGCAGCAGTCCGTGGAGCAGGCCAGCAGGAAGATAAACAATTGCTATTAGACCTGGGACTGTGGGAAGCAAGGAAACTGGGCTTTGCTTTGGCAACTTTTTTATGGAAGACTGGGAGGACTTTAAGCTCCCTAGTGAGTTTAAAGTTTGGCAAAAAAAGAAAAAAAAAAAAAAAAAAAAAAGAAACCTTAAAAATAATTAGGAATAAACAAAAAAAAATGTTAATCTGAAAAAGAGAGTGTTAGGATTCTTTTCATTGAGAAACAGTCAAACTGGCATAAACATAAGAGGGTGTTTATTGGCTTTTGTATCCAGAAAGTCAGTGGGTAGAGTACACATGGGTCCAGGAGCTGAAAAGATGCCATCAGGTCCCTTCCTCTTTTCCCTCCCTCTCAACTTGGCTCTCCTCTGTGTTGGTGTCATTTTTTTTTTTTTTTTTTTTGAGATGGAGTCTCTCACCGCCACCTGGGCTGGAGTGCAGTGACACGATCTCAGCTCATGGCAACCTCTGCCTCCCAGGTTCAAGAGAGTCTCCTGCCTCAGTCCCCAAGTAGCTGGGATTACAGGCACCTGCCACCACACCATGTTAGGCTGGTCTTGAACTCCTGACCTTGTGATCCCCCCACCTTGGCCTCCCAGAGTGCTGGGATTACAGATGTGAGCCACCTTACCCAGCTGGTGTCATCCTTGGGTGGCCACTGGCAGCTCCAGGTTAATATATTCAACAGGTGGTGGGGAGGGGAATTTATCTTTCCCTAGTGTAGTGTCAATGTAGGTTTCAGGCTCGAATCTCATTGCCCATTCTTGAACCAATCATGGTAGGGGATGGGATGGAAGATCCTAATTGGCCAGCCTGGGATACAAGTTCACACCTGGAGGAGGAGAAAGTGGTATAGTTAGCCCATTCCACATATACTGAGAGCAAGAAAGGGATATTTCCCCAAAAGAACACCATGGTGTTGTTACCAGACGAGAGTAGATGCTATGTGTAATTACATGTCTGCCCACTGCAGAGAGAGTCCAGAGCTCATTTGGCCAGGATAATATGTCCACAGAAGTAAATGACTATTCTCTGCTAAAGACTAATGAAAGAAAATAGGAATAAACAATAGTAGGAGGGACTTTAGTAATATGTTTCAGAAAAGCTAGAAATAGGTGAAAGTTTTATAAAGCAAATCCCATTTTTCCACTGTTTTCCATTGCAAGTCGTGAGTACATTCCTAAAAGGAAACATGAACCAGATTTTCTGAGTTGAGAACTTCTGATTTTAGAAATTAGTCTTGGGCCAGGCATGGTGGCTCACGCCTGTAATCTCAGCACTTTGGCAGGCTGAGGCAGGCAGATCACCTCAGGAGTTCGAGACCAGCCTGGCCAACATGGTGAAATCCCATCTCTCCTAAAAATACAAAAATTAGCCAGGTGTGGTGGCTCATACCTGTAATCCCAGCTACTCAAGAGGCTGAGGCAGAAGAATCACTTGAATCCGGGAGTGTTGCAGTGAGCTGAGACCATGCCACTGTACTCCAGCTAGGTGACACAGCAAGACTCCGTCTCAAAAAAAAAAAAAAAAAAAGGAGTTATGATAGCTGCATGCCTGTAATATATATCAGTCCTTGTAATAGTGATATAACACCTGCCAGCATTGCAGTTGTGGAAGTCTTTTAGAACTTGGAGGCTATTTCTTTTTTTGTTTTATTTTTTTTTTATTTTTTTTTTATTTTTATTTTTTGAGATGGAGTTTCGCTCTTGTTATCCAGGCTGGAGTGCAATGGCGCGATCTCGGCTCACCGCAACCTCCGCCTCCTGGGTTCAGGCAATTCTCCTGCCTCAGCCTCCTGAGTAGCTGGGATTACAGGCACGTGCCACCATGCCCCGCTAATTTTTTGTAGTTTTAGTAGAGACGGGGTTTCACCATGTTGACCAGGATGGTCTCGATCTCTTGACCTCGTGATCCACCCGCCTCGGCCTCCCAAAGTGCTGGGATTACAGGCTTGAGCCACCGCACCCGGCTTCTTTTATATTTTTTTGAGACAGGGTCTCACTCTGTCACCCAGCTCGAGTACAGTGCTGCAATCATAGCTAACTGAAGCCTGGAACTCGTGGGCTTAAGCAGTCCTCCTGCCTCAGCCTCCAAGTAGCTAGGACTATAGGCACACATCACCAGACCTAGCTAATTTTTAAAAAATATTTTTGTAGAGATGGGGGGTCTCCCTATATTGCCCAGACTGGTCTCAAACTCCTGGCCTCAAGTGATCCTCCCACCTCAGACTCCCAAAGTGCTGGGATTGCAGGCGTGAGCCACTGCACCCAGCCCCCTTTTCTTTCTCTTAGCAAATAATTCATTTACCCCCTAAGCCGCAGACATTTTTTCTATGCTAGAATATTCTGTAACTCCATGTTGGACCTCCAAAGATTTCTCCATCACTTTATGTAATAGAATGAACTACAACTACAATGTCACATTTTGGCAACAGTGTTGTGCCACAGCCTGAATCTCTCTTAAGAGCAGAGCTTCTGCTTGCATAAAATTGGAGTTCATTTACAGGGAGGTGTGGCTTAGGACCACATGCAGAGACTCCCCAGCCTCTTTGGAAGCAAGAAAAGGTGGGGGAGGGGAGGGTAGAAAGGAGGATGGGCAGACAGGTGCAGCCCTCAGCAGGTGCTCCGCCTTTACAGCTCAGCAGATGCAGCGGATAAAGAGCCTAGTGAAGAGTATGGATGTGATTTAGAAGAGAATGGAATCACAACCTATAACATAGAAAGCAGTACGTACACTTTCCCTGCAAGGTTGTCAGTTTAAAAAAAGTAGCATGGTAAACTTAGATGAAAAATAAGTATAGATTTCTTAAGCTTTTATATTACTTTTTCCCCATCCTCTCTTTCTTAACTCCTGAAATTTATATCAAGACTATATATTCGAGTCCTTTTTACTCATCCATTCATTCATCCATTCATTTAATAAGTAGTTACTGAGCACCTGACATGTGCTAGGACTCTTCTAGGCATTGGGGATACAGCAGGAAACAAAAGAAAATCCTTGACTTTACAGAGTTCACATTCCAAGGAGGAGAGCAGACAATAAGGAAATACACAACCTGTCAGGTGATATTAAGTGCTAAGACAAATGAAGCAGGGTGAGAGGGGTAAAGAGTAGCAGGGGAAGGAGCCTGCCGTTTTATATGTGACAAATGTGATCTGTGAGCAGAGACATGATGGGGATTTGGGAGCAAGCTGTGAGGCCACCAGGAGGAGCAGCAACTGAGGCACAGGGGAAGTGAAGCTGACTCCTCCGGGCCAGGATCACTTGGTCTACTTGAGAATAGCAAGGAGGCCAGAGTTGCTGGAGGACCCAAAGCAAGGGAGAGTATTAAAATACAAGATCAGAGAGAACAAAGGAAGGTGGGGGATGGGGACTGTTCATATTCAGGGGAAAAAGGAAACCACTTAAGGGCTCTGGGCAGAAGAGTGTAGGAGCCGATTTAAACCAAATAGCTCCAGCTGCAATGGATGAAAAGGATAGAAGCAGGGAAACCAATGAGGGGATTATTGGAAAAACCCAGAGCAGAGTTGATGGGCCAGGGTGGTTGAGGTAGAAGTAGATTCTCATCCTGGAACCCCTATTTCTACCTATTCCTTCTTCACTTTTTTTCTTTTGTCTCCCTGTTCTTTTCAGTGTGTAACCTTTTTCCTCCCTAAATCATAGAATTTATATTTATATAGTTTTAAGGCTGACCAGGGGTTTTGTTCTGGATCTGTCTGGTTATCTCTGACCTCCCTGCCACCCTATAAAGCTTGCTGAATATGGGGCTGGGCTCAGATTATTATAACGCTGTTCCAGGTTACACATTTAGAAGGCACTGCCATGGATGGGAGAGGATATCAGGAAGTCCTACGAAGCAGGGGGACTCAAGATCAGGGTCTTCCCTATTTCTGTTGATCAGGAAACTCAGCCATGAGCTTAGATCTAATATTGATCATGTCCAGGATGCTCTGAAAATGTTTCCTTGTGGAAATTGCTCCCATCACTGACAGTTCTACAGAGGGAAATTATACAGGAATGGAGAACTACAGCAAAGGCAGGAGGCATTACCTGGATCATAGAACGTCAGTGCTGGGAGTGGCCTTAGAGATCATATTAGGCTGGGACTAGACAAATCCAGGAGTCTCAACTACCAGGCCCATCTTCTTTCCACTCACTATGCTGACTCTCCAAACAACAGGCAGCCCTTACTGAGAGAACTGTAGAGATGCTTTTCAGTGTCTCTGTGTTCATCCCATCACAGGATGTCTGGGTTTACCTTTCAATCCTAAACAGTAATGAATCCTTTCTTTCTGTTTTCAACCCCAGGGGTTGCCCTGCTCTCAGATGTCTATCCTGAGAAAATCTTGCCGGACCTGTTGGCTCAATATGACAGCAGCAAAGATGAGCACACACCAGAGACCAGAATGAAGGTCGGGGAAGTCCTAATGCGAATCGTCAGGGCGTTAGGTGAGTTTTCTTCTTCCATCCACCTGGAAAAGGGTGGAGGAGCAGTGTGACTTGGAACCAAAGTGTGTGTACCTGGGGGTTTGTTACACTAGCATGGTGAGGGTAGTGTGAGGGCTGGGATGAACTAGTATCCATTTAGAATTTAGGAAATTTCTAGATGCCCACTATGAAACTGAAAGCAACAATATCCTTTTTCTTAAAACTGCTTTGTCTCTGGTGAGGTGTGGTGACTTATGCCTATACTCCCAGCGCTTTGGGAGGCTGAGGCACGTGGGTCACTTGAGGTCAGGAGTTGGAGACCAGCCTGGTCAATATGGTGAAACCCTGCCTCTACTAAAAATTCAAAATTAGCTGTGCATGGTGGCACATGCCTATAGTCCCAGCTACTCGAGAGGCTGAGGCAGGAGAATTGCTTGAACCTGGGAGGCGGAGGTTGCAGTGAGCCGAGATTCTGCCACTGCACTCCAGCCTGGGCAACAGAACGAGACTCTGTTTCAAAAACAACAATCAAAAAAAAAAAACTGCTTAGTCTCCTTCCCTTGGAGCTGTATTGGGCCCTGATTTTTAATGGAGATGGAATGAGAAGTCTCACACTTGTTGAGCAGCAGCAAGCACAAAAAGAAGAGGAATGTCAGGTGGGCACTGTGGCTCACACCTGTAATCTCAGCACTTTGGGAGGATCGCTTTAGGCCTGGCAGGAGTTCAAGACCAGCCCGGGTAACATGGCAAAAGCCCATCTCTACTGAAAATTAGCCAGGCATGGTGGCACACACCTGTAGTCCCAGCTACTCAGGAGGCTGAGGTGGGAGGATCACCTGAGCCTGGGAGGTCGAGGCTGCAGTGAGGAGTGATTATACCACTGCACTCCAGCCTGGGCAACAGAGCGAGACTCTCTCAGAATAAAGAAGAGGAATGTCAAGCAGGGAAGGAAGAGTGCTGACTCTTGTTGAATGTCTGCTGTGTGCTAGGTTGTCCATATATATAATCTCATCTAATTTCCCAACAAACCTTATAAAGAGGCTGTTATCAAACCCTTCGTTTTATAGATGAATAAACTGTAGCTCAAACACCTTCAGCAATTTTTCTAAGACTCTTTCAGCTGGTAAGTGATAGTGTTGAGAATTGAACCACCAACTTGAAGGAAGTTGCAATAGGCTGTATAACCTGAGAGCAGTAGTTAAGGGATAGGCTGTAGACACATAGACACACTGCCTCAGTTCAAATGTTCAAATCCTGAACTGCTGCTGCTTTTTTTTTTTTTTTTTTTTTTAGAGGTGGGGTCTCACTATGTTTTAAGGCTAGTCTTAAACTCATGGGCACAAGTGATCCTCCCACCTCAGCCTTCCAAAGTGCTGGGATTATAAGTCTGAGCCATTGCACCCAGCCTCTGAACTGCTTCTTATTGGCTGTGTGATCGAGAAAATGCTCCACTTACCAGCTGTGTGGTCAGGGAAATGTTTCTTTCTTTTTTCAAGACAGAGCCTTACTCAGTTGCCCAGGCTGGAGAGCAGTGGCACATTCATGGCTCACTGTAGTCTCAACCTCCTGGGCTCAAGCAATCATCCCTCATAGCGTGTGCCACTATGCTCAGCTAATTTTCTATTTTTTTGTAGAGACAGAGTCTCCCTATCTTGCCCAGGCTGGTCTCAAACTCCTGGACTTAAGCAATCCTCCTGTCTCTGCCTGCCAAAGTGCCGGGTTACAGTCATGAACCATCGTGCCCAACTGAGGGTAATGTTTCTTAACCTTGGGTCCTGAGTGTTCTAATGTGTAAAATGATTATATTATTGGTTTGGTTTTGTTGTTGTTGTTGTTGTTATTTTTGCAACAGGGTTTCCCTCTGTTGATCACACTGGAGTTCAGTGACACTGACATGACTCACTACAGCCTTGACCTCTGAGGCTGTGATTCTTCTACCTCAGCCTTCTGAATTGCTGGGACTAGAGGTGCATGCCGCCACACCTGGCTAATTTTTGTATTTTTGTAGAAATGGGGTTTTCACCATGTTGCCCTTGCTGGTCTTGAACTCCTGGCCTCAAGCAGTCTTTGCCTTCCGTCTTGACCGCACAAAGTCCTGGGATTACAGGCATGAGCGGCTGCGCCCAGCCAGAATGAGGATATTAATAACACTTATTCCTAGGGCTGTTGTAAAGATTAAATAAGGTAATTCTTACAATGGTGTTTGATGTACAATAAGGGTTGTGCAAAACTTTATTTTTCCCTACATGACAAAGATTTAAAAATTTTTTTAAGATTAAAAATGAAGGAAAACAAATATTTTTTGCTGTTTATTGAGTGCTCATATGGAGCTAGGAGGTGGGACCCTAGGGAACAAGGACAAAGAAAACAGTAGTTCATTCTAAAGAGAGAGGTTAAATTAAGATGAATTTCTCCATAAGCCGGCAAGTACACTTTGGATATTTTTATACTGGCTATATAACATAGAATTGAGAGAAGATTCCTTTCTTTAACCTGTGCTTCATAGACTTAACCATTAGCTGTCACACTGAATATCACTAGAAGCCTTAAATAAGACAAAACAATCTCTGTATCACGCTAGTTCCCTAGCCACACCTTGTCTTCCTGCCACTAGATCATGGTGCAAAATCAGCAGAAGCTTTTCTTCTTTCCATTAAAAAAAAAAACTGAGGTATTACATATATACAGTAAAGTACATAAAGTATATGATTTTTTTCTTTTTGAGACAGGGTCTTGTTCTCTTGCCCAGGCTAGAGTGCAGTGGTGCAGTCATGGCACACTGGATCCTTGACTTGTCAGTCTCAGGTGATCTGCCTGCCTTTGCTTCCTGAATAGCTAGGACCACAGGTGTGTGCCACCACACCCAGCTATTTATTAAATTTTTTATAGAGATGAGGTCTTACTATGTTACCCAGATGATCTCAAACTCCTGGACTCAAGCAATCCTCCCACCTCCACCTCCCAGGGTGCTGAGATTAAGGCATAAGCCACAGCACCCGCCTGAATTATATGAATTTTTTTTTTCCTTGAGACAGAGTCTCACCCTGTCGCCCAGCCTGGAGTGCAGTGGCACAATCTGAGCTCACTGCAACCTCCACCTCCCAGGTTCAAGCGATTCTCCAGACGATAGCCTCCTGAGTAGCTGAGCGCCACCACATCCAGCTAATTTTTGTATTTTTAGTAGAGATGGGGTTTCATCATGTTGGCCAGGCTAGTTTTGAACTCCTGACCTCAGGTCATCCACCCACCTTGGCCCCCGACAGTGCTGGGATTATAGGCATGAGCCACTGTGCCTGGCCAAGTATTTGAATTTTAAGACTATAGCTTTATGGTTCTTTATTTACCATTACAATCATCAATATAGTGAAACTTCTAGTAACTTCTAATAAAGTTTCCTTTTGTTCCTTCCTAATCTGTACCAGCCCCACAAATAAGCACTATTCTGACTTTCTATCATCATTAATTTATTTTGATTGTTCTTGAACCTCATTTTAATGGAATTAAACCCACATGTTTCCACTAGGCTGAGAGATCTGTACACTTGGGTAGACCTGGGTCAAATTGTGGGGAGCAGAAGGACTTTATAGATTGTGCTGTCTACTGCACTTCCCACTGCCTCACATCAGGAGGCACATCATATGTGGTTTTCTCACTTTTCGTGATGTTGAGATTGAGCAGTGTTGTTTCCAGTAGGATACATCTGTTATAAACTTCCCTGTCAACCTTCATCCTAATATGGTTTCAGTTTTTTGCTACTCTGAATTACTATTGAGATTAATATTTTTGTAGCCGCATCTTTGTGTAGATTCATGATAATTTCCTAGGAAACATTTCTTTTTTTTTGAGACAGAGTCTCAAATTTATTCTTAGTAGAGATGGGGTTTCACCATGTTGGCCAGGATGGTCTTGGTCTCCTGACCTTGTGATCCGCCTGCCTCAGCCTCCTAAAGTGCTTGGATTACAGACGTGAGCCACCGCGCCCTGCCCAGGAATTTTTTTAAAGGTATTTATTGCTAAACTGTCTTCTGGAGAGGCTGTGCCAGTTTACATTATCAATGTTTGTCTCTACCCTCAAAAGTACTATATATTCTGTGTATTATTTTTTTAAAAATCTTTATCAAGAAGGTATATAAAGGAATGCTATCTTATTTTTATGTATTCAATTGATAAGGTTAAATATTTTCCATATATTTACTAGCGATTTTGTGTATGTGGAGGGCGTGCATATGTGTGTGAGAGTTACCTAGTCTGTTGTTTTTTCGAGTATCTATTTTGTTATTTGATTTTTAAAAGCTTTATGTGGCCAGGCGCAGTGCCTCACAGCTGTAATCCCAGCACTTTAGGAGGCCAAGGCGGGTGGATCAAGAGATCAGGGGTTGAAGACCAGTCTAGTCAAGATGGTGAAACCCCGTTGCTACTAAAAATACAAAAATTAGCCGGGCGTGGTGGCTGGTGCCTGTAATCACAGCTACTTGGGAGGCTGTGGGGAGAATTGCTTGAACCCAGGAAGCAGAGGTTGCAGTGAGCCGAGACTGTGCCACTGGGCAACAGAGTGAGA
>NW_016107433.1:2365532-2366995 GCF_001604975.1 Cebus imitator
TCTTTGCCTTTTCTAATTATTTGCTTGTTCATTTCTGTTATATATGTCATTGCATTTTTTTTTTTTTTTTTTTGAGCGGAAGTCTTGCTCTGTGGCCAGGCTGGAGTACAGTGGCACGGTCTCGGCTCAACGCAACCTCCTCCTCCCCGGTTCAAACAATTTTCCTGCCTCAGTCTCTTGTGTAGCTGGGATTATAGGCATGTACCACCACACCTGGCTTATTTTTGTATTTTTAGTAGAGACAGGGTTTTACCATGTTGACCAGGCTGGTCTCAAACTCCTGACCTCAGGTGATCCACCCACCTTGGCCTCCCAAAGTGCTGGAATTACAAGCGTGAGCCACCATGCCTGGCCCATTGCATTTATTAAAACTTTATAAGCCAGGTGCAGTGGCTCACGCCTGTAATCATAGCACTTTGGGAAGCTGAGGCAGGTGGATCACGAGGTCAGGAGTTCGAGACCAGTCTGGCCAACATGGCAAATGCCCATCTCTACTAAAAATACAAAACTTAGCTAGGCATGGTGGTGTGTGCCTGTAATCCCAGCTACTTGGGAGGCTGAGGCAGGAGAATTGCTTGAATCAGGACTGGGAGGCAGAGGTTGCAGTGAGCCAAGATCACACCACTGCACTCCAGTCTGGGCTACAGAGTGAGACTCCTGTCTCAAGGAGAAAAAAACATATTTTCTGTTTACTAATATGTTCCTGATATTGCAGTTACTGCACCCAAGATAATGAATTGGTTGGGATGTTACTTAGCAAATTGAATTAAATCAAAAGGGATTATTAAATGCATCGTTGTGGGTATTTTCTTTTGAGATTGCCTAGATAATTAATCTGATCTGCTGTAGACCACACTTCTTTCTCACATATGCCTGATGCCTGATTTGGAATGCTGCAGAATTCAAAACTTTTTGAGCACTGACATGACACACTCAAAATGCTCAGTGAATCATTTTGGATTTTAGGATTAGGGATGCTCAACCAGTATATTCTGCAAATATTTCAAACTCCAAAAAATTTCAAAATCTGAAAAACTGAAGCATTTCTGTCCCGAGTGTTTCAGGTAAGAGATACTGAGCCTATATCTTCTCTTTCTTTGGCAGTGCCTGGAGACACTTTTGGTTGTTAGAACTATCTGGGGAGGGGATTGTTATGGCATGTAGTAGAGGCCCAGGATACTGCCAAACATCCTTAAATGCATAGGATGGCCACCTACAACAAAGAAGCTGTGGCTCAAAATGGCAGTAAGGCCCCTGTTGAAACACCTTGTTCTAGAGGCCATGTGGGCCATTCTGTTTCTCGCAAATGTGTTAAATCCAGGGCTGCCACATACTGGCAGGTTGTTCACAGCTGTATAAACTCCTAGGGGCCTTATTATATAAATGGCATGCCCCGGAGTTGTATAATATGCAACCTGTGTAGTCATCGTGCTGGCCCTAACTAAATCCTAGCCTATCTCATA
>NW_016107433.1:2368849-2370506 GCF_001604975.1 Cebus imitator
TTTTTTTGAGATAGAATCTCACTCTGTTACCAGGCTGGAGTGCAGTGGCATGATCTCTACTCACTGCAACCTTTGCCTCCCGGGTCAAACAGTTCTCCTGCCTTAGCCTCCCGAGTAGCTGAAACTACAGGCGTGTGCCACCACACTCGGCTAATTTTTGTATTTTTAGTAGAGACAGGGTTTCACCATGTTAGCCAGGATGGTCTCGATCTCCTGACCTCCTGATCTGCCCTCCTCGGCCTCCCAAAGTGCTGGCATTACAGGTGTGAGGCACTGAGCCCAGCCTGGTTGCTCTTTCTAATGCTCAAAATTCTTTATCTTGAAAACACTTTTTTTTTTTCTTAATCCTGGGAATGGGACATTAATGTAGTTCAGTTCAGAAACATTTATTGAGTAGCTACTGAGTGGTGGGTTCTGTGCCTGTAGCTGGAAACAGGAGCATGAAAAAGCAATGGTCTCTTCCTGCAAGGAGCTTATCATGTAGGGGGAGAGGTCAACTCATACACAAATCGTCATGGTAAGAAGCCCGGCCCATGGAAGGTGAGGCCTGCATAGAGTATTGTGGGACACAGAAGAAATGGTCATGTCTGTCCTTTTTCCTCTCCACACCCTGCAGTTGAGTATGGCAGTGTGCTATAAGTCTACATCAGTTCCTCATCATCATTATAGCACAGCAGGTCAGTTTTTGAAAAACAGCTTTTGTATGATAGTTTTCAGAGATTTCCATTTCATAGCAGAGGCTTAAATTCAGATGAAAAGGTAAGTTAGAAGTGTGAATAATTGAATACCAGTCTGGGAGTTTAGCATTCATGGATTTCAGCAGCAATAAACAACAGTGAAGAGTTAGAGCTCATGTATTTTTAAAGGAGAAATTTTCATCAAAATTCAGAGGATTAAATGAAATGCTCCCTGCCGAGTCTGCCTGGGCTGGCATCACTGCAGTTCAATTCAACAAACATTTATATTAATATAAATGGAAATACTAATATGGCCTGAATTGAGGAAATCCAGACTAAATAACTATTTTTCCCTTCCTGTTTCTCTTTTTCTTTCTCACGTTAATTTTTTGATGGCTGTAACTTATTACTAATATAATAAGGGAAGGGGAAGAGTCTATAGATTGAGCTACACTTCCTAGTTATATTAGACAGTTTGGGGTTTTTTTTTTGTTTTGTTTTGTTTTTTTAAATAGGATCTTGCTCTGTTGCCCAGGCTAGAGTACAGTGGTGCCATCACTGGCTCACTGGAGCTTCCACTTCCTGGCCTCAAACCATTATCCCACCTCAATCTCCCGAGTAGCTAGACTATGGGTGTGCCTCACCATGCCCAGCTAATTTTTAAAAAATTTTTATAGATAAGGGGTCTCACTGTGTTGCCAAGGCTGTTCTCAAACTCCTGAGCTCAAGTGATCCGCCTGTGTCAGCCTCTCATAGTATTGGGATCACAGGTATGCACCACCACACCTGGCCCTGAAAAATACTTAAAAGTATAAAAAAGAAGGCCGGGCACGGTGGCTCAAGCCTGTAATCCCAGCACTTTGGGAGGCCAAGGCGGGTGGATCACAAGGTCAAGAGATCGAGACCATCCTGGTCAACATGGTGAAACCCCGTCTCTACTAAAAATACAAAAAATCAGCTGAGCCTGGTGGCGCGTGCCT
>NW_016107433.1:2373306-2377340 GCF_001604975.1 Cebus imitator
CTTCTGCAGCTTGAGGATGAAGCCATAATCCAATTTTAGGAAACCTATCATCTGGGCCAAGCACACTGGCTAACACCTGTAATCCCAGCACTTTAGGAGGCTGAGGCAGGCAGGTCACTTGAGATCAGGAGTTTAAGACCAGCCTAGCCAATAGGGTGAAACCCCATCTCTACTAAAAAATTAGCCAGGTGCGGTGGTGCACGCCTGTAATCCCAGCTACTCCGGAGGCTGAGGTAGGAGAATCGCTTGAACCTAGGAGGCAGAGGTTATAGTGAGCCAAGATTATGCCACTGCACTCCAGCCTGGCAATAGAGCGTGACCCCATCATCTGTCTAGAGTGGAGCAAATTCAGCCCCAAATTCTGCTCTGACACATACCTTCTTCCATCCGGTTGGATAAAACAAGGGAAAATTGAATAACTGGATTTGTCTAGCAGGCTACCACAACTTCCAGTTGACTTCACCTGGTAATTAAGATGAGGGAGGAAGTTTTAAACAGCTGCATAATATTTTATAGGGATGGCCATACCACAGTTGACATTATTTACTCAACTGAGTATCTACTTTTTTCTATTTTTTTCCTGTGATATACAGCACTGCAATATAAATTCTCATCTATGTGCACTAATAAAAATGTATTTTTATATGTGTATATCTTGTATACATGTATCTGTTAAAGTACTAGAACCTTTATTTCTGTTGGATTGATATTCACCGAAGTGGAATTACTGTGTCATAGGCTAATTTATATTTTAAATTGTTGTTTTGTTGTTGTTTTTGAGACAGTCTTGGCCTGTCTCCCAGTTGGCGCGCAGTGGCAGGATCTCGGCTCACTGCAGCCTCTGCCTCCTGGGTTCAAGCAATCTTCATGCCTCAGCCTCCCAAGTAGCTGGCACTACGGGCGTGTGCCACCATCCCTGGCTAATTTTTACATTTTTGGTTAGTAGAGACAGGGTTTTGCCATGTTGCCCAGGCTGGCCCCGAACTCCTGGGCTCAAGTGATCTGCCCACCTTGGCCTCTCAAAGTGCTGGGATTATAGACGTGAGCCACTGCACCCAGCCTTTAAATTGTTTATACACTGACAGAGCGTGTCCTAAAATTTTAAGTGACATGGGACTTTTTAAGCCATTTGCTATGTCTTTTGTCAAATAAAGAAAAATATCTTAGGCCGGGCGCGGTGGCTCAAGCCTGTAATCCCAGCACTTTGGGAGGCCGAGGCGGGTGGATCACGAGGTCAAGAGATCGAGACCATCCTGGTCAACACGGTGAAACCCCATCTCTACTAAAAATACAAAAAATTAGCTGGGCATGGTGGCACATGCCTGTAATCCCAGCTACTCAGGAGGCTGAGGCAGGAGAATTGCCTGAACCCAGGAGGCGGAGGTTGCAGTGAGCCGAGATCGCGCCATTGCACTCCAGCCTGGGTAACAAGAGCGAAACTCCGTCTCAAAAAAAAAAAAAAGAAAAATATCTTTTGAAAACTATGTTTGTTCAAAGTGGATGGAGGAAGAAAGTCTTCCTTTTATATTGTTTTGTTGTTTGTCCTGATGGCATTGTGGGAAACAATTTGTTTTGTGGTTTTCATTTGTATTTTCCTGGTGATTAAGCATACTGAGCATCTTTTCATATTCTTATTTTCTATTTATGTATCTCTTTTGTGAAGAAACTGTTGAGATCTTTTTGCATTTTTTAATTGGGCTAGTTATATTCTTATTATTGAGTTGTGAGAATTCTTTATATGTGGTGGAACCTCTCTTGACCCCACATCTCCTTCTAACTATCGCCCTAGTTATCTGGTCTCCCCCAGAGAAAAATTCTTGGAAAAACTGTCTGCCTTGCTGCTTCCACTTCCTCCCTCCCCATTCTCTTCCCAGGTCACTCTAATCTGTCTTTCATCCTCAACATTCCCTTATCCACCTAAATATTGACAAGCCAGTGATCAATTATTCATCCTCATATTACTCGAGTTTCCAGTAGCACTTGATATGTTTGACCACCTCTCCTTTTTTTTTGTTTTTGAGACCGAGTTTCACTCTGTCACCTAGGCTGGAGTGCAGTAGCACGATCTCAGCTCAGTGCAACCTCCACCTCCAGGGTTCAAACAGTTCTCTGCCTAAGCCTCCAGAGTAGCTGGGTTTACAGGCGCCCGCCACCACACCCAGCTAATTTTTGTATTTTTAGTAGAGACAGGGTTTCATCATCTTGGCCAGGCATGAGCCACCTGCCTGGCTGATCACCCCTCCTTTTTGAAATGTCTTCTTTTCCAGGCTTTCCTGACAATAGGCTTGCCTCACTCTCCTGCTGCCTCATGGCTGCTCTTGCTCAATTTTCTTTTCTGGCTCCTCCCCCCACTAACAGATCTGTCAAGTTTGGAGTCCCCCAGGCTCTGGCCTTGGTCCTCTACTCTCTTCCATGCACATAGTGCTACTCAAGACATTAACTTTTATAAAGCCCATTTTATAAGGGTTTTTAATAGAAAGTTTATACTTTTTGTGTCCTAAGGAATTTCTGCTTATTTCATGTAACAATTTTCTCTCATTTTTCTTCTGGAATTTTAATGATCTTAGCTTTTATGTTTCAGTCTATGACCTGTTTTGATTTTTCAATTTAATGTCTGCGTTTGGTGAATGGTTAGGGTTGAAGTTTTTGTTTTTGTTTTTTTCTGGTGTTTGTTGTTGTTGTTGTTTTGAGACAGGGTCTCATTTGCTCTGTCTCCCAGGCTAAAGTACAGTGTTATGATCACAGCTCACTGTAGCCTGAAACTCCAGGGCTCAAGTGGTCCTCCCACTCCAATCTCCCAAGTAGCTAAGACTGCAGGTACACACTACCATGTGCAGCTAATTTTGGTTAGTGGGGATAGGATGTCAGTCTATCTCCCAGGCCAGAGTGCAATGGCACAATCATAGCTCACTGCACCTCGACCTCCCAGGCTCAAGTGATCCTCCCTTCTCAGTTTCCCAAGTTGCTGGAACTTCAGGTGCATGTCATCACACCGGGCTAATCTTTGTGTATTTTGTGGAAATGGGATTTCATCATGTTGCCCAGCTGGTCTCGAACTCCTGGGCACAAGTTATCTGCCCACCTTGGCCTCCCAAAGTGCTGGGATTACAGGCATGAGCCACCACGCCCAACCTACGATTCTTAATCTCCATTTTTGGCTTAATAGCTCCATTTCCATTCAATTTTTTAGTCCTAGTGTAAAACTCCAATTACACATGTTAGATGTTTTTTTTTTGTTCTTGTTCTACAAGTACAGGCTCTGCTCAATTTTTTCTTCAATTTTTTTTTCTCTCTTTTTCAGATTTAACAGTTTCAATTAATCTATCTTTAGGTACATGGACTCTTTCCTCTGTCATTGTCATTTTATTATTTAACTCATCCAGTGAATATTTTATTTTTGATATTGTATTTTTCATTTCTAGAATTTGTAGTTGGTCTTTTTCTATTTTCTTTCTGTTGAGATTTCTTATCTTTTTGTTTATTAGAAGTATATTTTCCTTTATTTCATTAAACATAGTTATAATAGCTGCTTTAAAATCCCTATCTGATAACTAAAATATCTGGGTCACTTCAGTATTGGCCTCTGTTGATTGTCTTTTTCCTTGAGAATAGTTTATATTTTTACATAATTAGAAGTTTTGGATCCTATACTAGACATTATGAATATTATGTTGCAGAAACTATGGTTTCTGATATAGTACCCCTAACAGTGTTAAATTTTTGTTTCAATAGACAATTAGTCTGAAATGGCAAACTTTGTCTTGCCTGTGGTGGGCAGCCGCTCAAATCTCAGTTCAGTTCTTTTAGCCTTGGCTTCATGCTGCTTAGCGTCTACTCCATGCATGGTATATTTTAGCACGTTTTTCTGAGATCCAAGAGATACAATGGGAGACTGTATTCACCCATCTGAATCTTTATCTTATTCATGATCTTCGTCCTGCCTGTTTTCTGCTTTGGAGTACATAAAATTAAAAGAGATTAAATCTTATTATATCTCTTTCTCTCTCTCTCTCTCTCTCTCTCTCTCTCTCTCT